>NW_019416391.1:14427-31651 GCF_000390285.2 Anoplophora glabripennis | reverse complement strand
TTTTTTTACTCTGAAGTGGCAAATGCATCCTGGGAACAGCCATTTTCTTTAACATTTTTTTTGTAGGTAATCCTAAAAACACATTACTTAAGTAATTTTCATTAAATTAAAAGAAACCCAATATTATAATACTTGTTATATGTACTAACCTAAAAGTTCATTCTTCAGGTCTCTCTCAAAATCATTACTGGTAAAATGAATAGAACATATTCGGCTATGATTCGGATTAAAACTGTCCTGCCTCTTACAACGATTTATCCACTCCTTGTAAATTGTTTGTGAAACTAAATTATTAGATTTTGGAAATGGAAAAAATTTGATATCTTCCCCTTTGGCTTTTACCCCAACAAAACTGTTATTGCAGCCATAAACTGCACATCGAAGACCAGGCATCTTTTTTTTTATTAAAGATTAACCTAAAAACAAAGAAATTTAAGTATTTATATACATGCCTAAAAAAATATATTAAATTTATTACCTTTTGAGCAAAATTGAAATTCTATTACAGGCTCTAAAGTCTCTGAACACTAAACTAACACAAACACAAATAGTAACATAATGATAACAAACTATATTAATAAGTTAACAAGAAATTACAACAACAAACTACGTATATAACATCAATTAATAATAACAGTGAGGATAAATCCTCTAAACGAACAATAATTCACAAAAAACACACGGAAAGTAAGGAAAATGAGCTGTTTTACATATTGTAAACATAGCACGGAGGTAACGTAGTGACGTCACGTATTCGAGCGTTTGACATTTTATTTGGCGAACATAGGCTTAAATGGGATCGAGCAATCCTCTTGTATAAAATCCTTGAGCCTTGAGTAGGTATGTACATAAAGCATAAATCATAGACAATATAGTGTTAATATTAAGTTTTCTATGACATAAAGTGAAAAAAAAAAACAGTTAGGTATTTGCATCATCATTGCTGTAGTTCAAGGCGATTTCGGTTATTCACCTATAGAGGGCGAAACCGTCAATTCTCTCAAATTCAACGACTACAATCCAGACCTACATACACTGCCCACAAACTAATGTTTGGAAACATTTGTCTGCAAACAAAACATTTATATACACTTGTGTATTGTGTTTTGTTTCCATAAACATTTGTTTAAACGAGGTAGGAATTGAGTCCAGACTAAAGACAAAAACATTTGTTTAAATGTTTTTAAACAAATGTTTTCAAACACATTTTAAACAACTTTTATACAGTTTTTATACAAATGTTTAACTGTTGACGAGCAAATGTATGTCGGTCCGGACTAGGCTATATACTATCACAAACGGCGACGTTTATTTATTTCGATTGTTACTGTAGGATAAAAATAAAATTAATATAATAAATAATAGTTATCACATTCAGCCGACAGTACCTATCGTGATGCCATCTATACGTTCAACGATACAAGCAGTTAAAAAAGAATAATTGGATTATTGCAAAATTATTATTTAGGTACGCAGGTGGTGAATTTCGAAGTGGAGAACATGTTGGTACTCACATGGACGCTCCTTACCACTTCTATAAGTATGGGTGGAAAGTTGGTAATATACCAGTAGAAAGACTTATCGCTAAAGGTAAGGTTTTATAATATCATTTCCTTCCTAAGTTAATAAAAAATTATTATTAAGACATTCACTTAAGCCGGGGCACAAGCCAGTGTCTGCGCATAGCTAGGCATTTTCGTACAAGTCTGCGCATTTCTTTAAAGGAACCATTTTTATATTTACGTCTTTGTACCTACGTTGTACACAATAGAAAAACTTAAACTGATGTCAACTGTCAGTTTAAATAATAGGTATTTTGTATTTTTTTCACAAAATAAGTATTGAATATATAAAAAAATAACGAAATACCTACTGGTTAAACAATCTGTTGAAAAAAATTATAATATAATTCACTACACGCTAAATCTAAAAGGTATACCAAATAAAAAGCTAAAAAATAGGTAAAATAATAAACTAAAAGTTTAATTATCAAATTACAGATTGTTGATTCATTCAGTAAATTTTTAAAATCGTTCTTATTTTGTATACACAAAGTATTGCTCAGGATTAGGCGATTCTGAACATTTCAACTCAAACCGTTGAGCGGTTTTCAAACTATATGATTTTGAAAATGCGAATATTTGTCTCAGCCCTGGCAATGCAATGACGTCACCGCATGGGACGATCAGCCGGCTTGGTAGATGAGTTTCTGCATCTACAGAATGTTTTAGCGTTTGTGTACATTAAATTTAAAAAATGGAAGCAAAATGGAAGGTAAAAGCAGATTCTTCTAATTTGCCAAAAGTAAGTTTGTTAATGGTTATGAATTTTTTAAATAAAAACCACGACTTTATCAGTGCTGAGATGAGAGGAGTGAAAATGCAAAGGTTACGTTTCAGTAACGTGTAAAACTTCTTTAAAGTACATTTGTAGCGAAAATTTTGATGTTTTTGTACAATAAGAATAGTAAATAAGAATAAGGATTTTGCGTTTAATTGGACGAAACCGTTTGTCACAGGTTTCAAAGATTTACCTAATCAAATACAAAATTATTATTACTATTTTTATTCTCATGGAAACTGCATAAAATCTACCTAATATCTTATAAATATATTAATAATATAATATTTACTATGTATTTTTATATAAATACTTAGTACCTACCTATAGGTATTTGTATAATGTTTACAAAAAAATTAACAATGGAAAACACAACTCTATAGTGTTTCTAGAGGATACAAACGTATTTATTACATACCTATGTAAATTACTCAGGGTAGCCTTGTTGCTTTAAAATATGTCAATTTGCAAATAAAATATTAAAAAAAAACAAATCAAAGTAGAGACTAATAGACTATTGATTTTAGATCCGCACGACATAATTACGGGGATATTATTATTTTCTTAGGCGTCTTCACTCTATACTATCACACTGGGAACAATACAATATTTGTAATTTTTTTCTGTTCTGTTTTCCATATTGCTAACAAAATTCGGTATCTTAATGTACTCAACTACTCAATCGAAACTTAACAGGCAAAAACCTGACTATCCTACTGACTGACAACACCGGCAAGCATTCGGCATCGGTTTCCCATGCGGTGACGTCACACACCCCGGTTCGGCGGATACTCAGTGTGCCATTTTTTTTTGGATGACTTGTGTATAAAATTCAAATTTTTTGCATAGAATATTTTATTTAAAACAATAAATTCATAAAATTCTACAAACTCGAAATAAGAATAGACTTTTAGATATACATATGTCATTTGTTTAATTAGATTTTAATGAATAAAAGTTATAATAAGAAAATTATGTGTTGGGAATACCTACAATGTTCAAATTAACAAAAACTAAATAAGTATAATATTTTATTTAAAACAATAAATTCATAAAATTCTTCATGTACCTATGACTAGCAACGAGAAGAAACAAAAGATCAGTTCTCTGTAACTCAAAAAAATAACTTTATATTGTTTTTAACTTGAGTCTTAAACCAAATTTCAACATAGAAACAACACAGACATAGACAACAAAATAGAAACATTATTTTGAAAATTAACTTAATTGAGTACCTACATATCTCTGATACTTCTGATTTTAAAGTAATATTTATTTTAATAAAATTGTTTCTAATGGTTCTTTTTTGAAACATATAATATTTTCTGGATTGTAACTTATAACTAAATTTTAATTTTTCGAATGTGTCCCTAGCGATCGACAGACGCATATGTGGAGCAGCGTTTTGTCAAAGTAGCAAATAGTATGATCGCTGAATAACAAACATTCGCGATTCTGTAATTAACGCATTTGTGGCGTCGCGTCGACTGTAGACGAAGAACACGTCTTCAAATATACACCCTGTAAAGGTCGCTTTAGCTTGGGAGGTTCTGACAGTGGTGTTTTTGCGCATTATAAAGCGGTCTAGCCTAATAAAATATTATTTTATAGTTTCACCATTGTTATTAATCATAATATAGTCGCGCCCACGTCAATATCACAATGAGGCTAACTCTATTCAGCGGTATTCATCTTTCACAATTGCCTTTCATTTATTATACTGCTATTCATACAGCGACTGATTTGTAAAGCGTTTAAAATGTAAGCCAAACACGAGTTGTTGATTTTTTCCATCGAAAATCAAAACACTTGTACCTACCAAGAGCACCAATGAATAAAATATTTATACGTAGGTATCTGCAGCAGTCTGGATTAACTACTTTAAGTTTTAAAACATTATTGTTAGTGTGTAGTGTAACAATATTTAGAATTTTATGAATAATCCGAATTTCTTTTTGACAATAGGTTTTAAGGGAGATAGTACAGTCGATGAAGCTGAAAATCGGTTGTAACCTCTGAATTCTTTGAAACTGCATCGTGCAATTATTTAAAATAAAAGTTACCTACCTTACAATTAATAAAAGAGTTTTTCCCTTTCAACCCCTAAAAACCACCCCTGTATTGACAAAAATGATAAAAATTACTTTGTAAAAGCTTGGAATGCTTTAACGGTGCAATTATTTAAAATAAAAATTTTTCTCCGAAAAAATGTATTTGATTTTTTTACCATAACTCGGTTAATTTTGAAGCTATAGTATCCTACAAAAAAGCATTTTACAGATAATTTCAAGAGCTGTAAGATCGTTTATATATAAAACCTTTTAAGTCCTTCGTTTTTTAAAGGGAAAGGATCGAAGGGCTCGAGACAGGTCGTTTTTTCACTAAAATGGATACTTCAAGCGGCGATATCTCCTTAATTTTTTATGCCATAGGAATAAAAAAAGCAAAATATTTGTTGAAAAAAAAGGTTCATTTTTGCTGTCTATCATTTTTTACGTATCTTTCATAATTTCAGAGTTATTATATAAATAAGGCAATTTTTTTTGAATAATGAAACATACGTTTTCAACTTTTACCGTACATTATTAAAAAAAATACGCATTTTAAACCGGTCTAACTTCAGGATCGTATGAAAAACACTAAACAAAACTAATTGTAAAGGGTCTATGATTAATTTTAATTCTGATGGAAATGGTACAGCGTTTACAGCTCATTTTTCCTTAAAAAATATGAGCAACCCATCTGTTTTTGACGATGACTCCTTCAATTTTGCTCTAATTAACTTTTATAAGTGCTCATTTTGAAGGTCTATTTGAGTACTACAAAAAACTCCTGGAGCGTTATACACGTAAAATTAATCCTTTTTCCGTCGATTCCCAAAACAAGTCCCTTTCCAGTAACCATATTTCACTTTGTATAGGACGTACAACACTTTAAAAAAAAACGATTTTCTTTGTTTATTTATAAGCCACATTTTTGTTCCTTACACTTTTTTAAATAAAATGCGTATTTATTGAGTTACTCGCGAAAAATACATTGAAAAAGTGTTTTTTTTTTTCACTCGAAGTTTCCAATCGTGAAAAACTATTGATTCCTCGAAAAAATTCTTCGAATATTTTTTTTCAAAATTTTATTTTCTATCGATTAAAAAAAAATAAAAAATTCCACCCCCGAGAAGGGAGGTCAACCGTCAATCGGCGCTATGTCACTAATGTTCATTGATCTTTTCTCTATTTGCCAAATTTCAAGTTTATCGGTTGAGTTTCAAAGAATTCGGAGGTGAAAAGCTTTAATGACTGTACTATGGACAAAAATAAGTTAATTATTTTGGCTTTATTGGGAACCCCTGACTCACACAAGGCCACAGAAAAATTTAAGACAACTGTAAATTTTAAGAAAGTTATACAGGGTGTCACAAATTAGTAGGTTCAGACGATAAGCACCGATTACCTAATAAAAATAGTGAGACCTTCAAGATGTCAAACTTTTAATGCGGGTGCTCCGTTTTCGAGATACAGGTTGTTGAAGTTATGGCTTTTACGACTTTTACGGCATTTACGACTCCATTGATTTCGTACTGAGTTGAAAAATATTGCACACGCTTATGAGGTTATATCGTCACATGTGTTCGTTATCAAAATTTTGAAACGACAATTTATTTAAAAATTAGTGCAAGTAATAATGGAATAAACATCTAGCATATGAAATCAGATAAATAAACAAATTTAAACTGTCAAATATAAAACTATATGAAGTGTCAGACATGCTGTTAATAATGGGCAACAAAATTAAAAAGAAAATTTTATTCATCAGCTGCTTGGAATCAATGAAATTGATATTTGATGTAATTATAGTGCAAATTATGAATAATTTACATTAAAAATGGTATTAAAAGTCCCATTATTTTCGTTCAAGTTTTGGTAACGACTAGACTTGGGAATTTGTGACATCCTATACAAAAACTCGGAAATTAATAAGCTCCTTCTGTGTGACCCTCCGTTTTTGAAAAATTTCTTCTTTCATTTCATTTATCCAACAGGTGCTTTACTTGATTTACATAATGAGACCAACAGTAATGGTGAAACAGGTAATATTAATCTAGAAGTACAGCACCTAGAGAAATGGGAAAGACAAAATGGCCCTTTTGAGAAGGGAACTGTTCTTTTGATAAAATTTGGTCGGTCTCAACACTGGCTGAACATTACTAAGTACTTCGAAATGGACAGAGAGAAGAATTTAAATTTCCCAGGTAAAATCAACAAAAAAATCTATCATTCGCCACTAAATAACTAGTATGCAGGCAAACAATAATGATAATAAAGGTATAAGGACAATTGAATATTGATTGTAGGTGTATCTAAGGGTGCTGCCGAGTGGTTGGCAAATTCCGGTAAATTCTATGGGGTAGGGCTCGACACTCCAAGCATAGACCCAGGGAAGAGCACCGACTTCATGGCACATCGTATCCTAAACGGAAAACAGATGTATGTGTTAGAGAATGTAAAGCTTATAGATGAATTACCAAGTAAGTGTTTTTGAAAGTTCCATCTGACTGAGAATTTTTTTAAGTTGGAAGGAAATACCAATGAAAGTTTGTACTTCATAAAATAACACAAACTATTATTTTAGATAGAGAGTTCACCTTGTTGGTAATGCCCATGAAACTGCGAGAAGGATCTGGTGGTCCTGTACGTGTTATTGCTCTCCCGAAGAAAGTTTTTGACGATTAAATAAAATATATAGGTACTTAACATTTGTCAAAAACAACTGTATTTATATTGACTTAGATATTAAAGTAAATAACCTACTGAGTGTGTGTTTTTCTGTAGTAAAAATCGATTTTAAAATATATAAAATGGCTTTTTCAAATTCCACATTTGAAACATTGCCTCGCAGTGTTTTTGCAGTATTAGGATAATCCATGAAAATAAATTATTTTTGTGAAGGTAAGTACCACGTTATTTTTCAGTTCGACGTTGAAATTGATTAATGATTTATTTATAACATTAAAATAGAAGATTGGTTGTAAAAAACTACCATAGAAAAAGTATTACAAATGCCTAAATATTCTCACCAGCGCCTTCGCCATTTTTTACAATAAAAACAAATTGGGCACTGTTTTCTTACTCTGTAATAAAATAGAGAAAAAGTTATTATGGGTTCACATCATATTATTTCGTTCACTTTAATAGTAAAAATATGCAATTCATTAACTAGACTGATAGTTTTCTCCTTGTTATAAGGTTAGACAGAAGTATGTTTCATAAGTATCTAATACCAAATTGTTAGGCTATTGAATAGAGGATTTTAAAAGGAACTATGACGTTCAAGAAATTTCATCACATGAATCGTTCAAATGGTTATTTTAGATGAAAAAACCGCGGAGTGCTATTAAATTAGAGGGTGGATATTGGAGGTAGGGGTGAAAATGCACCGCTTTCAGTTTTTTAATTGTAGCTCGAAAACGAAGCAAAATTTCGCTATAGTTCATAGGAAAAAATATTTAGAGAATTGAATTTCCCATCGAAATGGCTTATTTACAAAATTTAAAAGGAAAATTTTATCCAAAACATCGTTAATTTGAAAAAAGCAAAATATTCGATTTTCTGACTTTTTACTTTTTCGCCTCTTGTTTTTTTTTGAGTAAAGATAGGTGTAGGCATTGTTTCATAAAAAAAAGTAGATCAAATTTCCTTTAAAACAAGAGGTTGTAAAGGATTTTTGGATGAAAATTGACTGATATATGGCCACTCAAACTTAGCCAATTTTTCGATTTTCTTCGCATTTACCCCTATACGTTTTAATTCTCATTTTTTGCAAAAAGGTAGGAAATAAGACGTTCAAGGATTTTCATCACATGACCTGTTCGAAGGATCATTAAAAATGAAAAACCCGCGGGGTGCTATTAAATTAGAGGGTTGAAATTGAAGATAGGGATGCACTTCTGCAGTTTTTTAAATATAGCACGAAATCGAAGCAAGATTTCGGTATAGTTCATAGGAAAAATTTTGTAGAGAATTGAATTTCTCATCGAAATGGCTTATTTAAAAAATGTAAAAGGAAAATTTTATACAAAAAATCGTTAATAAACAATTTTAAAGAAAACAAAAAAAAAAGATTTTTTGATTTTTTTTTACTTTTTTAATAAAATAATTTAGTAAAAACTTGAGAATTTAAGTACAATAAAGTTTATTACTTAATAATGTATGTACAGTGTGTCCACGGATGGAGTTGACAAGAGGAGAAACTCTTTTGTTTTTGACTTTATCGAAAAATGTCACTCTTTATAAAAAAACACGAAAATACTCAAGAGAGAAGTACCATTACTTATTATTTTACACAATATTTGTATTACAAAAATCTGTTTATAACCTCAAATAATGTCCTAATACAAATTTTAAAATTAAAATTTCAATTTTGACTTTTGCTGTATAGGTTATAAACAGATTTGTTTTATAAAAATGTTGTGTAATATAATAAATAATGCCGCTTATATACAATGACCCAAATTTTTCGAATAAGATTTTCTGTTATTTGTTCTCTTTTTGGAAGTAAGTGAAAACATTTATTTTTACATCATAATCCGGGCGAATTAGACCAAACACATGCCTATTTCAAAAATCGGACCTAACTCGAATTTTATAGGCTTAAAATTAAGAAATACTCAGAATAAAATACTAAATTTGTGTATTTGTACAGGTCGAGCGTCATATTGTTTGTAACAAAAGAAAAAAAAATAATTGCTCTTTTTTCAGTTTTTCGTTTGTATCTCCGAAAATAAGCCTCTAATCGACATGAGGTATACTTATCGATTTTGTTCCTGAGGAAATTTACTACAAAGAAAGGCTTTTGCAAAAGCTCGCAATTTTTTTTTACATTGTAAAATTAACGGTGAAAAAAAAATGTGCAAAACAACTTATTTTTTTCTGCTCTTTCGAATGGTGTAAGCAAAAGTCTGCGAAAGGTATCGTCAGGCCCCGAAAAATACATTTTTATTGATTTTTCACGTTTTCTTTTGTAATTTCATTATGCTTTTGATATTTTGACAAGTAACAAGGTATTTTTAAAAACAAGTCAATTATTTCTTTGAAGAAAGTGATCAGTACTCTATTTGCCGTGCTCAGAAAATTAACTGTTATTGCGTAAATTGTGTCTAGAATATTATTGTACTACATTTTATAGTATTTAAAAGAACTGTTACTTTCAATTCTACCATATTTCATTTAATTAATTGTATTGCTAGAGAAAGTTGCCTTTTTTAATTTTTATAAGAATATTATGTAAAATAAATATTTAATGTATAATTACCATTAACCATTAAACCATTAACTTGAATATAAACGAAAAACTGAAAGAGCATTTTTTTTCTTTTGTTACAAACAACATGACGCTCGACCTCTACAAATACACAAAAGGCATTTATTCTGTGTATTTTTTACTTAATTTTAAGCCCATAAAATTCGAGTTAGACCCGATTTTTCAGCCAAGAATCTTGTCTGTGAGGTTAGATATCTTTTGTGTATCTGGATTTTTGGTATAGAACATTGTTTGAGTTAATTTGATTGGATTTTTAGGAAAATTTTAGATTTTATTTGAATTAGCTTAATATACTTATTTAACCTACAGTAAAGACATGAGAGCTAATATTAAAGACTATATTAAAAAAAAAATCCCTTCATTTCTTAATCCTAGAAAAAACATCTGATATGAGGGAGAAATTTCCCCAAAAAAGCAACACCATGTCTCATTTTGGAATTCACATATGCTTGATAGACAAATAGATAGATTAATTGTAAAGAAGTTAAAGCAGGTTTTTAGTTCTCTTATCAAATAACATGAGATTAATTTCGATATTAATTGAGTACAGTGAGATTTCCAGGTCAGGCATTCGTCAATTGTTAATTCCAAAAATGTAATTTCTTTTTCATAACGTAAGTAGTAGATTCGATTAAAATTAAACTTAATTCGGTACAATGGTTTTGCCTAATTATTTGAGTGCAGGATTGAGTAGATATGATTTGACTTATAGCACACATTCACCGTCTTTAACAAACAGGGCCGGATTAACGTATGGTGAGGCCCGCGGCTACAGGCCCTCTTTAAAAAAAAAACTATACAAGTCTTTACTGAGTCTTAAAAAAAAGACTAAAATTAATTTTGCCAGATCTTGCCGAGGCCTCCCGATCTCGTGAGGCCCGGTGCTACAGCCCGCGTAGCCCCACCCTAAACCGGCCCTGTTAATAAAGAATTAGATGTGTTTCTTTCTAAAAACTCAACTGCGTTATCAGATCCTAACAAAGGTATCAACGTACATGACAAAAGAGGTGTTAGAAACTATGTTTCCAAATTCATTGGAATACAGTAAAAATGGGATTGGCCCAATATATTTTATTTGCAGATATAATTTACGTTTAAATGTTTTAATTCAAAATTAAAAACATGTTTGCTACCGAAACGTACCCATTTTGTACCGCTAAAGAAACCAATAAAAGAAAGACTTACATCAGAGTGCAATACCGTAATTTGTTACTTTCTGGCAAATTGTTATATCGCGTGTTTTTCGTCTAAAACATCTTAAAATAGTTATGGCGCTCATGCATTATCCATTTGCTCGGGAACACTCCTTACTTCTCTTTTCTTAACATTCACTATTTCCTTGCATGGAACCTTAATCATAATATATATTTTAAGCGAGCGCTTAATCATTATTTCATGTTTCTACAAACTAAGTTTGTAGAGTAACGTCGATAATAATTATACGAATAAAATAATTTCTGGGTACCTTCTATACGTTTACGATTCGGTATTCGAAGCAACATAATAAAAATAGTAAAACTCCAAAGTTGACGTGTATCAGAGTCGGATAAACCTTAAAGCCGCAGCGATGTAGGCATTAAATAATTTTTAAATTGTGAAAAAATAACATGTTGTACAGAGACCGATTACCCAACCCGGTATTCAAAATTTTAAGTTTGAAGGAAAGTTTGGTTAGAATATTGTGCACGCCCCTTATTAATGTAATGGGGAGCGATAGAGCCATTTTCTTGAATAGCATCGTGAAAAACATCGTTAAATATTAACTTCTGCTCTCTAACATCAAATGATTAGTTTTAGAAAGGCGAATAAGAAAATTATAAAATCTATTTTAATTCCAGATGATCTACCTTTAGTTTTAAAATATTCATTTGAATACTAAGATTAGTACGTTATACTATAAGGGAGAGAAATGCGTTATTTTGGCAGAGGTGCAATTTGAAGCCCGAGGGCTACAATGCACCGAGGACAAAATAGCATCTCTCCCGAATGGTATATACTATTTTTTCCACGGTCTCATTAACTTAAAAACACATATTTTGTCATTATGAAGTAAGTAGCACCAGAATTATTGTATTCGGATTTGAGCATTTATTTAGTAGTCGTTGAGTTATTGTCATAACTACAAAATAAACAAACAAAAAGAATTGTCAAATTAAGGTGCTAGTTTGGTTTAGTTTAAAGTTTGTTTAGTGCACAATGAATAATTGTGAGTCGGAAGAGATTGTGGAGGCTGCAAATATTGCAATAAGCAATTTGCTGCCTACGAAGTCAAGATCTTTATACGATATAGCCTACAATCGGTTCAAAAAGTGGTGCGCCGAGAAAAATGTTCAAGTATACAGCGAGAATGTTTTGTTGGCATACTTCAGTGAAAATGCAAAGAATTACAAGTCTTCCACATTATGGGCGCAATATTCTATGGTTAAGTCATGCTTGATAATTTACGACAACATAGATATAAGCAAATTCCCCAAGCTGATCGCATTTTTGAAAAGAACCGGTGACGGATATCAAGCGAAAAAATCGAAAATATTGACAAAGGGTGAAATCGACCGTTTTCTATCAAGTGCAGATGACAAAGAATTCTTAATGATTAAGGTAAGATTACTTTTGTTGTTAGGTATTTCAATTATTAAGTATTTTGATTTTTTATAGGTTGGATTAATTCTGGGGATTGCCGGAGCTTGTCGAACTGATGAACTAGTCAATTTAACTGTAGATGATATTGAGGATGTAGGCTCTTCCTTGATTGTAAAAATTCCAAACACTAAGACAAAGATTCCACGAACCTTTGTGGTTACCGATGTGGGAAATATGCTTGAATTGTTTCGAAAATACCTGTCCCTTCGTCCTCCCCACGTCAAGCATAAGCGCCTTTTTTTGTACTACAAAGCAGGAAAATGTAGTTCGCAGCCAGTTGGCAAGAATACCATGGGAAAAATTCCGAGTGTAGTAGCTTCGTATTTAAAATTACCTGATGCTGCATGTTATACTGGTCACTGCTTACGAAGATCTTCAGCGACATTACTGGCAGATGCTGGTGTGGATATCACGACAATAAAGCGTCATGCTGGTTGGAAATCAACGACAGTCGCTGAGGGTTATGTCGAGAACTCCATTGAAAATAAGACCAAAATTGCTAATCAGGTTTTAGTAGGTACCACTACTAGCGCAATCACAAAAACTGTAAATGTAAGCGAAAGTAATATTCCTTCTAATATTAATTTTGAAAATTGTACAAATGTAACATTTAATTTAAATGTCAATAAATAATTTCAATGTTATCTTTTTTTTTGCATGAAAAACGTTCTCCATAATGTAAACTCCCTTGGGAGCATTATACTCCCTTGGGAATAATCGACTACTTCTGTTTTAATTTTGATGTCATAGAAACTGATTTCTACTCCCGACCGTGGAAAAAAGCAATATTTTTAAGAATTTAATATATTTACCACCTCTGTTCGTGACAGAATAATACCTATGTGTCTTGCAATTTAGATAACGCCATGTAGTTATTTATTATATGTTACATTACATATTTTATTGTTTTAAGCTTCATTATTAATTTTGTACATTATTGGTCCTTGTTTCCGTCAAAGTCCTCCCCCTTCTTAATTACACACTTTTTCCAGCGGAAATAAGTAAAAGTCGCAGGGTGCCAGGTATGGCGAGTAAGAAGTGTGAGGAAGAACAGTATAATCCGGTCAAAGTAGCTAAAAAAATAGGGGTAAGTTTACAATAATTCGCATAAAGCTGAAAATTGGTATGAATGTTGGGAACACCATTATAAATGAAATGTGAAAAGTCCCCATCGATTCCACATCTGCAAAAAAAATTATTCAAGGTTTTCCTTTTCAACTTTTTGAATCGTTATATCTTAGAAATGGTGATTTTTAGGAAAAAAAGTGTAAGATCAATTTTTATAGATAATAGCATGGTCTACAATTTTTGTCTGTCCTATTTTTTATGATAAAACTTACCATTTGGCTGAAAAATGTAAAAAAACATATTTGCGAACTTTGACCTTGCATAATTTTTTTTGCAGATGTGGAATCGATAGGGACTTTTCACATTTCATTTATAATGGTGTTCCCAACATTCGTACCAATTTTCAGCTTTATGCGAATGATTGTAACCTTNGGTGCGCCGAGAAAAATGTTCAAGTATACAGCGAGCATGTTTTGTTGCATACTTTAGTGAGATGTGATGTGGAATCGATAGGGACTTTTCACATTTCATTTATAATGGTGTTCCCAACATTCGTACCAATTTTCAGCTTTATGCGAATGATTGTAACCTTGAATATCTATTTTCACCGGCCTAAGTATAATCTGATTTTTGGTACAAAACTGCCGAATTGATAAAGCTGAGTGTGCGGGCGCATTATAAATATAAATAAAAACAATAAAAAAACGGTCTTTTATAATAGCATTAACCGCAATAGTATTTTGGGAATAGTTTTTCCTCACAGTTGGATCAATTGGAAGTTTTCTTGTAATTCATTTTTCTGGAAAAGCATCTTAAGAACATATTATATTACTACTTGGAGTGGGATTTATATAAATTGTACTCATAGATTAGAAGTAATTCAGAATACCGTATTGAAAATTATATTAAAAGAATATCGCTTATTCAACTCCTGATTTATATCAATCAGGAAAACAATATATTAATCTTAAAATAATTTTTTGTCTACCTATCTTTTTTTGAATTAAGCAAAAGCATGAAATCTTCATTATGGTCAATATTGTATGCGATGCTCAGAGCTACTTTGAATGTCTATAAAAACATCCATATTGGAACGTATCTAAAATTCTTGAAACGACAATCGGATGGATATCGTGGTAAAAAATCAATCACGCGTTTTAGAAAATGAATAAATTTAAACATGATGCGACGTACTACTAGAACCTCGAGTTGAAGTCTCATTATAAAGAATCCTGTTGGCTATTTCATTTTTGTTACTTAAACTGTCAGCAACATAACTTTCTCAATTGTGGTTGATTTCCACCCACCATGTCTCTTGATTGCTAATACATCAACTTCTGTATTAGCCAGTAACGTTGTTGATGTTCTTCGGAATGAATGGCCTGTATATGTTTCAGGGTGTTCTAGTTTCAAAAACTGTGCAATCTTATTAGGAATCATAGAAAGGGTATTCTTACCTACTGCTTAGCGCATAAAAAAGCGTGAAATTTCAGTTTTCATTTCCAATCTAATCTTAATATATTTCTAGGTGAGAAACATAACCCAGACGAGCAGTGATTGTAAACGTACGTGACATACCATTTTTAGAATCTGGAATTGTAACTACAATCATGTCATCGAAATTTTTGAAATTGACGTTGTTTTGTTAATTTTGTTAATTGATGTTCGAAGATTATTTAAGAATTTTGGCAACATTAAAAATTGCAATTTTTAATATAGTTCATTGACGTTGAAAATGGTTAAAATCGCGTTTTTTCGAACAAAAAATCGTTAATATCTCGAAAACGGTAAATTTTAGAGAAAAGTTGAATATGACTTCTTTTGTTCAGGATACCCCAAAAAGCCTAAAAAAATTTATTTCGAGCGAAAAAATCGAAAATTACGAATTTGTTGAAAACAAATAGTTTAAACAATTTTTGACCATTAGTAACGTCTGGCAATATGCGGATATGTTTCAAGGGTCATTTTTTTAGTAAGATTATGAAAAAAAATCGAGTGAAAATCATGTTCCTAGAGGGAGCGACGGTACAGCCTGGACTAATTTGATACGTCAGAAAGTAAAACAGCTCGAGGAATTCGGTGCCTATGGTTTACAATGTTTACGCATGCAAGTAAAATAACTACAAATTAATATCTTGTATTTAAGTTTTTATCGTCCTTGGAACAGAAACAAATAAGTGTTTCCTGGAAACTTAAAAAAAAACTCTTGTCGAACACGCACCCCGTGCGTGCACGTCTTCATTTGAAACTACATCCCTTTCGGGCGTCCACCCGAGAAACAACAATTTTTTTTCATCGTACGAGGCATATCAGTCAAATCCACATCGTAATCCCGATATCCACCTGGATCAAATCACCTTTACGGAATAACAAAAATCCATATTTGACATAAAATTGCGCATGCGACGTCGCGTCGGCCGTGGAGGGGCGCGAAACCTTCGCGAAACGCCGCGCCGTCTGTCAACATCGCCGCCGCTTTCGGAAAATCCGCCAGTTACGAATCGGTTCCTAGTGGGGTAGTGCCGTTTCGGTCGCGTGTCAGCGAGTTTGTGACTGAGTGCTGGTTCCCGAGAGGAATTTATACTTATACGATTCGTTCGAAAAGGTGAGTGGAAACGTTTGTTTGCTACGAGAATTTGCGGGTCGGAATGTTGGAGGTGTGAGCGAGTCGCACCGAGCCGGGGCACGTTTTCCCAGCGCGCGTTGTTGATGTTTTGAACCCATTGTTGCGTAAACAAGTGTGTATTTGGGCACGCTTTATGTGTATCAAGTGAGGAATCGATTGACTCCTTTTTTGTACGTTCTAGGAATTGAACTGATGCAAAAAATGAGATTGTTTTGTATTTCGCCTGTTTAATATCGTAAATGGGCATTTATATCCAATAATTATGTCTAAAAAAGTAGTAATTAGTAGGCTGTTGACTTTTGGACGTGTGTAAACTCATTCGACAGTTTTGTTGACATTGGTGTCTCTTGTGGTTTACATGTCTATGTTACCAAAAAAATAGTGTAGGTAATTATTAGACACTAATTAGTTTTGGTATTATGCATTGGCAAGTTTTAAAATAATCAATATTAATTCACATATTTGTCAAAGTAACTTTTTGCAAATGCATTTAGTGGATGCCTACTTACAGGAAATTTCCTTATCGATATGTGTCCAGTTAGCTTAATTATAATAATATACAGGGTCCGCCATTAGTGTGTGGACTGAGGATAGCGCCTGAAGAGATATCCAAATAAATTTTTTTTTATACTAATTATACAGAGTGTTTGGAAAAGTTGGTACAAAATTTAAGGAGGTGAAAGTAGACCCAAGAAATGGTAAAAAAGCTCTTATAAACATATTGGTCCTTCGGAGCACCGTTACTGAGATATAGACCTCCAAAGGGGTCTTATCATTTGGATATTTTTTAAAATAACTTTCTTTCTTTTAAGATAATGGAATAAAAATTGTAGGTAATAATCATACCTTAAGGGTCTTTAACTATCATAAGAATCATCAAATTTTTCGATTTTTTTTTCTTTTGAATTATCAAGCAAATAGTATTATTTTTTAATGAATTCTTCTTCTTCTTCATCTAGTGGTTGGTCCTTTAAAAGTCCCATAGCACTGCGGCCTAATTAGGCCTATTGTGCGTCCCACTACTAGTCCTATTCAGCAAGTAGATTTGTCCTTTTTACAAAGTCCAAAAGCTTCCTTGCTGACACTTCTCTCAGCTCCTTGGGTTCCAAATAGGGTCTCAAAAGGAGCGCCATTCTGCTACGTGCAAATCCCGGGCACTCGCCCAGGATATGCAGAGAAGTTTCATCCGCCGATTCACATCCTCGGCAGACCGGACTGTCTACAAGCTTTAGT
>NW_019416391.1:0-14258 GCF_000390285.2 Anoplophora glabripennis | reverse complement strand
TTTTTAAATAATGTATGGCTCGGAACAGTAACTTTTTTTTAAAATTTTCACACAGTAGGCATCTTTCATGGTGACAGTTTCGTTGTAATGATACTAACGATTGTCACTTTCGCGTGCTATCATTTAAATTATTACGTTTGTTTATCTTCTTAATTGTGATCTTTGTGCTTGACTTTGCATTTCATTCGATTTTTTTACGACCATGAACCATCATGTGAATATGCCGACATGCATTTTATTTATGGTTTCTGTAATGGAAATAGTCTGGCGGCTCAAAAAGAGTATCGGCGACGTTTCCCTGATAGAAGGCAACCTTCTGCAAGATTTTTGGGATAATTCAAGCAAGAACGATGGAATCAGGAGCCTTAATTCCTACATATCGTGAATTTGGCCGTCCAAAGAGGCGTAGGCATTAATTAGACGAAGTAATTTTAGGATTTTTTAACGTAATTCTACTGCGAGTGTAAGACGAGTGTCTGCTCATGATGGTTCATGGTTGTAAAAAAATGAAATGCAAAGTCAAGCACAAAGATCACAACTAAGAAAATAAAGAAACGTAAGAATTTAAATGATAGCACGCGAAAATGACAATCATTAGTATAATTACAACGAAACTATCACCATGAAAGATGCCTGATATGTGAAAATGTTAAAAAAAAGTTACTGTTCTGAGCCATACATTATTTAAAAAATAATTATTTCTTACTAAACTACCCAGAATTCGAAAAAAAGTAGGGACATTTTTTCTTCAAAAAAGTCTAATTCATTAAAAAATAATATTATTTGCTTGATAATTCAAAGGAATAAAAAAATTCCAAACAATTCTGTTAAGGGTAGTTAGAAAACTATACTTATTTCTAACCGATTTTGATGAAACCGCTTATTATAGTTAAAGACCCTTATGGTATGATTATTATCTACAATTTTCATTCCATTATCTTAATAAGAAAGAAAGTTATTTTAGAAAATATCCAAATGATAAGACCCTTTTGGAGGGCCATATCTCAGTAACAGTGCTCCGGAGGACCAATGTAGGAACTTTTTTTTACTGTTTTTGACTCTACTTTCACTTCCTAAAATTTTGTACCAACTTTTCCAAACACCCTGAATACAGTACAGTGTTGACACAAACTTACATTTTTTTAAATAGAACACCCTGTATATTTTTTCATATTTGAATAGCCCTATCAAAATGCAGCAAGATAATATAGGGTTTATAGGCGTTTCGATGGGCCGTTTTCCTAGTAGAGGCTCATAAATCCGAAAACAGACTCCGATGCAGCCATTGGTAAACACTCAGTATGATTTAGTTTTAACGAATCTGCGACATAAACAATCATTGATAGTCTTGCAGTTTCTTAGAAACCACAGAAGAAATTTAATTATCGAGGTTTGCAAATTCAAAAGTTACTAAAAATTTTTAAATGGAAAGGCCTATTTTTATTAGCTAATAGTTTTCATGTAAATGAACCTTTAAATTAAATTTTCTTTTATTTTTATCTTTTTGGGCGCTCAATAAAATACATATATGCTCAGTTACGATATGAGGTATGTTCCAACAAGTCAGGGATTGGTTCCGAACCGTTCGAAATGTTTGGCCAGCCAAGTTCTAAATGTGTATTCAGTGAATATATCGCAAGAATTAGTTGGATGCACATTTCTGACGGTTCGGAACCAATCCCTGACTCTTGTTGGAACAGACCTTATGTATTTACAAATATTAACAATTTGTTTTTTAATGATGTTTCCATATCCCAACCATTTATTTAATTAACAATAATTACCAATAATCTTCCCAAATAGTAATTCAAATCCTAGATGTGATTTCCAAGCGAAACTAAAAATCATCGTTGGCCATGAAAACAAAAAAAACCTGACAACAAGTAGGTATATCTTTTTTGCAGTTGCATTTTGTAAAGGCTTTCTACAAAAAAAAAGGAAAAAAAAATCTATATTTTAGATAAAAAAAAATAAAGATTGTACACATATTCGAGTAACGTAAAAACAACATTTGAAATGACATATTAAACATTGGAATATTTTAAAGTGAAGAACAACAAATTTAAATAAAAAACTTTAACGAAATGATATTTAAATGCAAATCAACAATTTATGTTAACTAATGTCCATAATACATCAATATGATTTTATTAAATATGCAGACATGGCCAATAAATCCGTGGGTGTTTTTTGATAGTATATACCTATATATTTGTACAGTTTTCTTTAGGTTTAATAAATTAAACAGTGGATTTTTTATTTAAAAAAATAAATATTTGTCATATAAAATTATGCTCTACGGATTTTCTTTTCCAAGCTACAGGGTGGTAAAAAATTTCAAAATATTTAGTTTTTCAATATCATTTTCAATGCAAAAATCTTTTTTCAATGCCTATTTTACCATGTTCGGTGGCTGAGTCAAAGCGTACTTCATAATGCTTTTGTAAGAGAGTGTGTAAAAGTAGATCATAAAAAAATATTAAAAAATGTTTTTACCAGTGGCGTACCACAATATTCTTCGAAAAACCTTATGGTACAATCTGTACGCGCGCCACTGAGTAGCTTACAAAGTCAATCTCTTTCCTGTTATTAGGGGATTATCAAATTAAGCTAGGGCTAAAATTTCGTTCCATTATCTTATAATGTTCGAAAGTTATTGGAGAAAAACTAAATTTTTTGAAACTTTTTAGCGCCCTGTAGCTTGGAAAAGAAAACCCGTAGAGCATAACTTCATTTGAGAAAAAATTATTTTTTAAACCAAATAATCCACCGTTTAATTTATTCCCAACTTTTACGTTACACCCAGTATGTTTAAACTGGAAATGTTTTTTAAATAAAATCTGGAAAAAAAGTTATAAATAACTCTATCCAAAATTAAATTGTCTTTAAATTATCAGTTTGTCATAAAAATAATACCAGTGAGTGATATTGGTAAAATTTACATAAACTGCATACCTATTTAAATGGATTATTCGAGGCAGAAAGAATTTGTACTTTTTATGGTAAATATTTATGCTATTGATCGCTTATTTGCACACTCGAGGACATACCTACTACCTTGAATATAGGTACACCTGGTAAATCAACTGTTGTAGATAATATGTATTATATGTGATCATAGTAGAAAATTTTAAGTATCAGAAATGATGAATTTTTACTATTAACATTGAATTATTATTTTTAATCTTCTTGGGATACACATAATTCTATTCGTACCACATTTAAAAAGAGTATTAAAAGAGTAGGTAGGGTCTAACTTTGAAATTTAAGATAATGAATGTGTTTTTCTTAATCTGGTTTGACTTGAATCTGATTCTTCTGCGCATGCACATATCTAAAATAGTCAACTATTTCACAATTTAGTCATTCCACTATACGCGTCATTGTACAATAACATGTACATGTCTGCCTCTGAAGCTTCGCATCGATCAATTTATTCGAAACATATCTAGCGGTACAAAATTTCCTTGATGATCTACTAATAATATTTCCCATCCAGATGCCTT
This sequence comes from Anoplophora glabripennis, assembly GCF_000390285.2. Classification (NCBI taxonomy): domain Eukaryota; kingdom Metazoa; phylum Arthropoda; class Insecta; order Coleoptera; family Cerambycidae; genus Anoplophora; species Anoplophora glabripennis. The sequence continues at coordinate 10,752 of NW_019416391.1, read as the reverse complement.
CTCACTAGATTATTTTAATTATTAATTTTTTATGTTTTATTCAATATTTGTCACATTACTTTTTGAAATATTTTTAAGTCTTATTTAAATTATCGTTTCCATTTATATAAAGACATAAACTTTCATCAGTTTACCATTATTTGATGATACTTTTTAAGGCTTAATTATCTTTATACCGCGCTGAAAAATTGTCGACTTTTTCAGCTTCGTCCTTTTCACGCGTGACTGTAATTAAAAAAACATCCAATTAATTTGTAGAATTTATATTCGGCTTCATATAAAAATATTTAAAATTGTCAGGCTCAAATGGTTCCCAGAATTACGGAGCGAATTATAGGATCATTAAGTTCCACCACATGAAAGCGGAGTATTTTTCGGATACATTTACTGATATTCTATTTTAAACGGGGGCAGATGTTTTTGGCGGTGCTGGAAAGGGGTGTTTTTTTATATACAAAAACGTAATATTTTGTTCGTTAACTGTGGGACAGGGATGTCCAGATGAAAATTAAAAAACAATATACCCAAAACACTATATATGTTTTGAGTACATTCGATTTTTAAAAATGCCAATTCAACTTTAAAATTTGTAAATTTGATTTGAGGAAATTATTTATGCGTGTGTATTTTAGAAGGTGTAAATTTGTAAGAAATTATTATTTGCATTTTTAAAGCATATAATATATTTTTGAACGAGTAAAAAATGCTTTGTAAAACATTATGTTATTGCGGTTCTCCATTTTGTGCAAAAAACTGTCACAATTGTATACACGATAATGTATTACTTCTTTATTACTATTCTAGTAGAATGTACTACATTTTGCCAAAAAAGTATCCGGAATTTGTTAACAAAACACAATATCCACAAAATTTATTTTGTCTCCTTCAAAATAGGCTCCATTTTAAGCAAGCAATACACTTTTTCTAACGAACAACCTAGTCATCAATGCACTTTTTAAACGCATATTACAGTATGGACTTGTGAATAGTTGTATAAAATAAATTACAACAGATGGATTTGCTTGAAAAAGTAGAGCACAGCAATACGATGTCCAAAAACTTATTGACATAAGAAGTTGTAGTCATCTTTAACACTCTTCTAAAATTGTTTGTTGACTACACTTGAATACTGTTGGTATTTTATTTCAAGATTATATTATTTTCTTCTTATAATTATGTGTGGCATTTTCAACTTACTGTAATCATTGTATAAATAAAATTCTGTTATAATTGTAGTATTTTTTCGGTATCCCAATATTTAGAAGAGTGTTAAAGATGACTACAACTTCTTATGTCAATAAGTTTTTGGATATCGTATTGCTGTGCTCTACTTTTTCAAGCAAATCCATCTGTTGTAATTTATTTAGAAGTGCTTCAAAAATTACAACAGTAATGTAGAATCAAAAACTGCAATTCTTGTAGAAAGTCTATGAAATACTGATATTTCGTTAGTATTTATTTAACACCTATTATACAGGGTGTTAAACTGACAAAAAAACCTTATATGACATCGGTCCTAAACTCAACCATTTCCGAGAAAAAAATTATCAAAATCTCCAACTTAAGGAATATTGACATAGAATATCATAAAATACAATGTTTATCACTTTTTTACCTTCTTTATGCTTAATTTTAAAAAATAATTAGCGTTGTAATAAATTTAAAATCGATAAAATTCATATCGAGCAGTGACAAAGGCGCGGCGGATAGCACGAGGTACTAAGGTGTCCAGCAACCACCAATTTAGTTGGTATCTGGATTCGACCATGTTGGAGTGTTTTTTGCGTACCACTATTTCCTTTTCTTGAAGTGTTTTCCAGCGAGTGCGCGAAAATTGGATTCGAAGGTGTCGTGCGTGCATCGAAAATGTTGGTGGACATGTTGTTTGTTTTGTACTTGAGCGTTTAAAAATTATTGAATTTTGCTTTTCGGTAAGCACGTAAATTATTTTTGATACGTATGATTATTTGGACGACGTGATTCTTTGGGTACTTTAATTACATATTTTTCAAATATGTAATTTGATTTATAGTTAAGTTCCTGTTTTAAGAGATTCATAACTACTAAAATTCGAGCTAAAATTTAAGCACAAAACTATCTTCGTACTGAAAATCGATATATTTTATTTTATTTATTTAAAAACTGGAGAACAATTTGTCTTGAAATTTACTAAATGTTGTTTACATTTTTGCCGTAGGATAAGTCTGCCGCGTGTACACGTGGTATGCATCAGCAGGTTAAGCGCTGTTGTCACGTTGTGATGAAACTCCCCAATATTAGGTAATACTCGCTGTATTTTTGAAAACTATTAATCTTACGTCCCTGTAATATGCAATTTTTTTTGTTCATTTATGATTACGCTATCTCATGCTGAAGTAATGGCAGTCAAACTTCTTACGCCCTGTATGTATAGCAAAAAGTGAATTTAATAAAATTGTAGTAAAGGTAAATACATTTTAAATACAATTTCTCGATAATGTATTACCTTAGGTAAATTATGTAAATTTTTAATATATTTTTTTCGTATATGATACCATAATAATGAAATGTGACGAAGACGCATTACAATATCACCGAAATAACATTTTCATAGAAACTATGTAAGTCTAAAAATAGGTGTTTTTTTTTATAGAATAGAATAGAATAGAATAGAATAGAATAGAATAGAATTTAAACACAACAATAAACAATAAAAACAACAATTTAAAAAAAAATAGAACTAAAGCACTAGACATAGAAATACACATAGATCTAACAATAAAATTTGCTTTACAACGTAATACACGTTAGAGTAAAAGACAACTAAAAGTCATGAACACTAACTTCTCATTCCCTAATAAACAAATGGTTTACTTCATTACTTCGTCTAGACATAATGAAACGCCTATACCGACATACACGTGTACGTGTATATTTAATTTCACATCTTTATTTATTAATGTCACTCAACTACTTCACGTTGATGCCATATACATAAAAAGCGCAATATAGTAAACGACTATAATAATTTTCCTAAGTGGAGTAGCAGTAAGCGTAATATTGCCACATATCCTCCTCGCAATCGAACGGTGCGCTTGAAGATTCCCATGTAATGTAAAAACTACTACGTGCTCTAGATAAAGTTGTTACGATTTTATATCACCAAAGAAAGAAGACCGGCCTAGACAACGTTCATTCGAAAGCTGTTACCCTTAGAAGGTATCCCATCGTTTCCGTACTCGTTTACTTATATGTATACAGGGTGTTCCTAAATATCATGTACATAAGGGAGCAGGTAATTCTTTGGCCTTATTTCATGACTAAAAATTCATATGAACATAGGTCCGCAAAGGCTTCGTTACCGATCTACAGGGTGTTGAAATTTTAAGATTTTTTTTAGCTTTTTCTCCATAACTCCCACAGTTTTTGAGATGTTTAGCTCAAATTTGGCATATAGGTTACGTTACAGGGTGTACCAAATGGTCGTGATATTCTGCAGAGTGATATTTTTTCGGGGGTCATGTCCCTTTTTCTTCCCTTGAACTTTTGTGCGGTGCGCCGCTGCTAGATTCTAAAATCAAAACTGAATTTTATGTTTCGTTGATTTTTAGAATTTTAATTTCATCTAACGAATTACACAAAATCGTTTTTTATTTTTTTCTCGATAACGGTCGCAGATACGAAAAAATCATAAGAGACCTAAAAGTTTCCCAACAAATACATGGATTACTAAAAGTAATTCGCTAATCAGTTTACTTTATAAATAAGTAGGCACTGATAAATATTTAAACAGTTAATCCCAGATAATGTACAAGGGGGAAATAAATCATATTTTTCAATTTCGTGCCGGTGCAAATTTGTTCTTATATGCCGTAATTAATGTTAAGGTGGCTTATCGGAATGAGGCACTGCACGCGAAACTTTCCATGCTTTACATGTCAAGTGGGTTCAATTGGGCCAGGAAAGCTGTCAGTTGTACATGAACTGTTTACTGAACTAATCTATTTAAGAGAGTCCTTGTTTTTTGTCTCGTTAAATGTACATAAATTTTTCATGTTAAAAAGCAGTGCGGTGAAGTATCATTACTATTTTGTTAAACGCAGAATGATAGTTATACAGAAAGTTCACCTATACAGGGTGTCCCAGAAGCACATGATCAAGAAGGTACTGCGACATTTTTTGGCTCAAGAGAAGACGACTTGACCTAACTTCCATTAAGAAAAAAATGTCTGTCTCCTCTGCTATTGACTGTCAAAGTTCTTGAAAAAAAAATGTTTTTTGTAATATCTGGAGAATGTTACTAAGGATTTTAATGAAACTTTCTGTGGACTTGTTCCTAAGTAAAATTCATGTTTTGATGAAGCAACCGCGTCCATCTGCTTTTTGTTTGGTCGCTGGAATCAATTCATTTTATTGATGCATCAGTCCTTTTTCGAGATTTTCGTGTTCTTGGTAAAATCTTGTAGCATTCATAGTTTTTACGCAAAAAAATGTTTTCTGTTTCGTTGCGACTTAACAATTTTAAATGTATCGCAGTAAATCTGCCCTTTTACAAGAAGCATCTTTCTCTAATAATAATAATTGCCAATTCTTTTACCTAGGATATCAATACTGAAAGTAAATAAAATGGTCGCAATTTTAAAGTCTGTCGCAATTCGACGGATTGAATATCGTTTTACTTCATTAGATTTATTTTTTGTTAACATTCAAAAAAAGTAAAGACGTACTTAGGACAGACATAATTCTCTTTATTGAAACTGGATGATAGTTACATAGATACGATAGATGATGGTGGAATTACAAGACATGTTCGATATGCCCCCCATTTTATTAGATGCATAGCTGGATCCTTCGATTGAAATTGAATTCGACAGGAACATCTCTCCCTCTTCTTCCTATCCACTTGTGTGGAAAAGTATTATTTAAATGTGCAGTTACATTTGCACTAAAGTGCGGAGGAGCACCATCGTGCATAAACTTTGTCTGATTGTGAGCACGAATATCGAGAGGGACATCTTCCATTAGAACCGGAAAAGTATTCGTCAGAAAATTGAAATAATTTTCGCGCGGCATGACATAAGGACTTGGAAGGATGTCACCGATGATCCCGGCCCAAACATTGATTGACAATTCATTTATTATAAAATGACATCATCGCTTACTACAATAGTAGTAATTGTAGTGGGTAGTTGTTGTACTTGAGTAGTAGTGATAATGATTGTCTAAAATTGAAAAAAAAATTGCGCAAAAACTATGAAGATTTTACCAAGAGCACGAAAATCTCGAAAAAGGACTGATGCGTCAATAAAAATAAAATGAATTAATTCCAGCTACCGAATAAAAAGTTCTGGTAATTCTTGTACCAAGACATTCAAGAATTTACCACTAGCTCAACTTGACTTTGACAGTCTATAGCAGAGGAGACAGCCATTTTTTCTTAATGGATGTTAGGTCAAATCGTCTTCCTATGAGCCAAAGAATGTCGCAGTACCTTTTTGATCATGTAGTTATGGGACACCCTGTATATTGTTACATTTTCGTATTCTACGTGAAATTGAGGGCCACTTTATTGAATATTCCCTATACCTAGGAGTTATAGATTTTGAGATATTAATTTTTAAAGAAAATATTTGACAGATACAAGGGTTCGCGGAGATGCTAGTAACTCTTTTCAGGGACGAGAAATTAAGCGTATTTTTGGTACCTGTAAAGGGCATAAGTAACACTACATTATGGTATACCAACAAATTAAAATTATTACCAGGTGTTTCATTTTTGCCGTTACATTTTGATAATTTTAAACAGCTATAACTTTGTTAACTTAAATTGAACGCCCTGTATTTTTTTACTCTATCGTATGCAAATTGAAATTTTCTTTCAAGCCATATAATCATTGTTGTGATTGCCGTTACTACTTTTAGAGATATTTGCAATTTTTTAATTTTTGGGGAGTTTTTCTCGTATCACACCTGCTGTCAAATTGGCCATGACCAGAGACAATCCAAAAACAATTGAAATAACATGAAATTTGTCAAGTTAGTTGTCAAATTATTGTTGTGTCTGAATAGTTTTTGTCGAAAATTTGAGGATTATTTTAATTTGCTTGTTATATATGGAAAATGTAACAAAGTAATTTCAAGAACATGTAGAATCTGCTGCTTTTTCCAACTTGACAACCTTTGAATTTATGCTACAATTTTTTATAGCGAATTGTTTTGCATTTCCTATTTTATATTGTAACGAGCGTTCAAATAAAAACGTGGTTGAAGTTGGCTCTGACACATTGGACGTAGGGAGTAGCTTATAGCGACCAACTTAACCTCATTTCTCAACGAGCTGTATAGCAGCTGTCAGTTTCAATAACGTTAATGACTATATAACTTTATTTTAAAGAATAATCGTGATAACAATAACAAACAATTAAAGGAGCTGCGGAAAGTGTCCCCCTCCTTGTTATAACAATAAATTAAAGCAGCTGCTGAAAGTGTCCCCCTCCTTGTTCCAAGCACTTTTCACACCTGTTCCTCAAAGAATTAAAGACATTTTCTAAGATGCTCGGGGTATTGTTAATTTCACGAATCTTGTCTATAAGTCGAGCCTGCAGATGGTTTAAATCAGGAATAGGCAGTTCAAAAATAGTGTTTTTAAGGTAAGGCCACAAAAAGAAATCACACGGCGTAATATCACATGACCTCGGTGGAAATTCATGTTCAGCATTGAGACTTATTAGTCGATTTTGGAAAACTTCCCTCAACATATTCATCGTCTCGCCTGCCGTATGTGCCCTTGCGCCATCTTGTTGAAAGTAAAAGTTTGTAATTTCGTTTTCTTCCAGCTGGTTAACAAAAGGAGCGATAATTTCTTCTCTATACCTTTGCGCAGTAAGAGTACCATTAAAAAAAATAGGTCCATAAATCCTCCTTCGATTGAGAGCACACCAAACTCCAATTTTTTGAGCGTGTAGAGGGCCCTCGACAAAAAAGTTATCTGGTTTTTCAGAAGACCACATTCTCATATTCTGTGAGTTTACGTAACCACTTAAATGAAACCAGGCTTCATCAGAAAAAAAGGTGATATTATGAAGTTCACCGTAGTTGTTTAAAAACCATTCACAAAATACAGCCCGTCGCGGAAAATCAACTTCATGAAGTTCTTGCTGACAAGTTAAACGATAGGAGAACAAACGCAAATCTTTTTTTAACACTGTGTGGCAGGTACCGACTGATACTCCCACCATTTGTGATAAAACACGTACAGAAGTTCTTGGCGCATTTTCCATTATTTGTTGGACATTTTCTTTTAATTCTTCAGTCCGCTTTTTAGGTCGGCCGCTTCCTTCTTTTCTTGTTACACTGCCCGTTTCACGAAAAACATTAACACAACGCTGAACTGCACTTTGAAAAATTTTGTACTCAACAACGCCGGGAAATTGATTTTGAAATTCTATGAAACATTCCTCAATAGAATACTTCCATATTCCATCAATCTTGCGTCCATTTCTAAAGTAGGACTCTATGATAAACACTTTTTGTTCTTGAGAAAACACCATTTTAAACGCTTTTTAAAACGAAAATATTCAAATTGATAGCGGCGATATAGCGCTTTGACAGATGACGTTTAAGTTCATTTGCTATACGCTACGCCCTACGTCCAAATTTTCAGAACCAACTTGACCACGTTTTTATTTGAACGCTCGTTATTTATATATCATGAGTCAATAAACGTTTTCAAATTTCCATTCCAACTGAGTTTATTTAATAATACACGGTGGTGAAACCTGTCAAAGGCTTAATAAAAATTAGTTATTTCAACAGAAATAATTTAAAAAATCGTTAACGAGTATCAAATATCAATGCACGGCTTTCCTGGCTCCCAACGCGGTTTATTTTTCATATTTTTCCAATTTAGTTAATCCCGTTTGGTAATTGCTTGACGAGATCGCTCCGAAACACCCCCTCATTATGTAACTCATCTGCGCGTCGTTACACTCATACATTTTAATTTTTGCGGGCCCGCGAGCCGCGCAAAAAGCCTTCTCGGATTGAAACGACAGCCGGAGAGATCGAGCTAATTGATATGCACATTTTACAATACGAATAACGTGGAATCGGCTTTGAAATATGCGCGCATGGAGGCGTACATATTTATGTTCCGGTGTCTGTGTCGGCCTAGGTATTAGAAGAACGGCGGTAAGGGGATTATTGCGACCTAATCAAGGCTAAGTTGATTAATCGCGTCGCGTGGGAGGGTCGGCGTATTATTCCAAATCTGCTTAATTTAATGACGGCCGCTCCGATCTGTTTCGGTTAATTAAAAAAAATCGATTGGTGTGGGATTTGTTTTACGTGCGGTATGTTTTTTCTGAAACACGGTGACGTTTTGTGGTATTAGGCATTCGGATGTTTTGATATGATAAGCAATTTAATTAGATTGATACTGTACTTGCGTAAGTGTAATAAATTTTATCATCAGCAGATAGAACTCAAGATAATAAAAAAAATATCAATATACAGGGTGTCTCACGGTGAGGGCCCATTAGAATTATTTCAGAGACTACTTCGATTTGAATTTTGAAAATTTGGGATACCGGGTTTTCGGGTATGCCCTTCTCAACTAAAATAGTGCCGTCCACGTACCACTTCCGGTTATACCGGAAGTCGACATCAACTTGCTGATTTTAAATGGAACACCCTATATATTATTGAAATTTTGGATTCTGCGTATTATTTTAGATGGACTTTTATGAAGTTTATCTATTCCTAAAATTAACCGTTTTCGAGATATTTAATTAAAAAAAAAATGGAAAGAAACAGTCACTAGCTTCAAACCATGTATATTTTGTAGTAAGAAAGATAAAGCAACAATATTTATAGGGGAGATAGTTAGACCCCTAAGCTTTCTATCGATACTTTCAAAGTGGCTTAATTGCATACAGGGTGCTAGAAATTTAATGCCGAATTTAGTTAACTTCAAAACTTCATAAGTCGTTTTTTTAAATGAAACACCCTGTATGTTTTTCTATATTCTGATACACAATTTTATCCTCTTTCGAACGGTATGGACCTATCTCCTCTAGTTTTTATGTTATCTACTATTTTTTGTGTAATCACCTAAAATCATGTAATTTCTTGCGATTATAGCTGTGGAATTTTTAGCAAAACTTCAAAACAAACAACTAAACTGTCAATTTGTTGTTAGTCTCTTGCAGCGACAGTTTAATTTAGTATTTATAAGAAATGGAAAACAATACATATTCAAATGCTGACATTTTAAATTTATTATTCATTCACGGGCATTGCAATGGGATTATAAGCAGAACATGTACAGTTTTTAATGAGACATATCCAAATTTGCCACCGATGAGCAGAAAAAAGTTAATAAGAATTTTAGCAAATCAACTAGAGTATGGTCGAATTTTACTAAAATCAATAACTTCAAATGAAGATAATGTAATAAATGTGCTAGCCTATTTTAATGTTCATCCAGAATCCTCAACTCGTGCAGCAGAGTATGATTTAGGCATTTCACGAGCGTCCATTCATAGGATGCTAAGAACTAATGATATGCATCCATACAAATTTAAGCTACTTTCTGCTCTTCATCCGGGTGACGCCGTGCAACGTGTATAATTTTGTGAAACGATGTTAGTGCGATACCAAGAAGATCCACAATTTTTGCAACATATTATATGGATAGACAGTCAAAATATACGAGAGAAGGTTTTTTTAATAGACATACTCATTTGTGGTCATCTGAAAACCCTTATGTTATCCGGGAAAAAACAAAATAAATTTAGCGTAAATGTTTTTTGTCTAATTAAAGATAACCAAATTTCTTACCATGTCTACGAAGAAAATTTAAATGCCGACAGATATCTCAATATTGGTTGTGGCAGATTTTCTAGATGATATACCTTTGGACCAACTAAGGAAATGTTGGTACCAATTAGACGGGGCTCCACCTCACTGTCACAATCAAATCGATCAACAGCTGAATGAAATGTTTGAAGATAGTTAGAAGAGACGCCTAGGACCGCGGAATTGGCAAGTGAGGTCTCCCGACCTCATTCCATTAGATTTTTATGTTTGGGGAGTAATAAAGCAAAAAGTTTATTCTACACCCGTTGCTTCAAAAGAGGATTTGATTGCTCGAATACGAAGAGCGTTCCATGAATTGCCTGCAGCTGAAATTGCAAAAGCGGTGACTTATGGTGTTATCTCTAGAATCCACAAGTGTTAATGGGGGTCATATTGAACACTTATGACTTTTTTAAGTCATTTTTTTTATCTTAGTACATTATTATTATCAACATACATAATTAAAACTGTGTATTACTATGTATGAAGTTGATTTTTTAGAATTATTCTTAACTTTATTCTGCTCATTGGTGGAAAATTGGGATATGTCTCATTAAAAACTGTAAATGTTCTGCTTAGAATCCCATTGTAACGTCTGTGAATAAATAATAACAATTTTATTTGGCTAAATGCCCAAAATTTCCACAAACACAGGCCCGACAACTTTTTAGTAACGAAAATTTAATTTGTTCGAAATTTATTGTTGCTTGAATCTGACGAAAAGTATTATTTATTCTTTCTTCTAACTGCTCAGAATGTCAAAGTTGCTATCGCAGCCCACTATGTAATTTTAAAAAGCATTATATTCGAATATCGAAGTGTGTTCTCAGTTCGTTTTTTTAAGTTTTACTCGAAAATCGGGCTTTTTTGGAAAAACATAAGAGAGTAGTAATTTGTAGGAAATTGAGATACGAAT
>NW_019416390.1:652090-703675 GCF_000390285.2 Anoplophora glabripennis | reverse complement strand
CCGCTATTTTAAAAAAAGTGACCTGAACTCAATTTTTGTATATATCTTGTTTCTGGTTGATTTTACAACAAAAATGGTTGTATAATAAATTAAACGGCACAATTTTCTCTACAAAATGGGTCCCTATCATTTTTTTCATAAAACTAACCGTTTTCGCGTACGAGAATTACACCAAGTACGTAACGTGTAAAACAATATACATTTAACATGTTAAGCCTACCTCTCAGATGCAACAGTTGACCATTAACCGCGCCCTCCCCACCATTCCCCACCAACGAAGTTATAAAAGTATTTAAAGAGAAAGATGCACTGAAAGAAATCCACCAAGTGAGGGGCTTTGCTAAGATATTTTAGCTACAGTAGGTAAAATTTTTGCTCTCACAGAAAAAAATTCATGCTGCCACAAGTAAATACGTTTTGCTGAAACGTGTTTGCTACCACAACAAAGAAAAGTCTTGTGGCTATATGATAGTTCAGTTGAAATTTTATTTTAGTTGACTGTCTATCTGTCCCAAGTGAGTTGCTTTGCTCGGGTAAGTGAATATACTTTTTTAGAATTGATCCAATTAGGGTTAGTCAGTCCTTATTTGAAGCAAATTAGGGCCCACTTACTGTAACTGAGGCCTCACTTAATAATTCCCAGAATAAACCGGAATTCGGCTCAGTGCGCATGCGCGATTACGCTTGCCTTATACTGACCATGGTTTCGTCCATAGAAAAGTTAGAGGTATCGCCATTTTGCTGTAACACATAAGCACTGGATATACGTTCGTCAATCGTTAGTCGATGGGCCCTTTATAATAAATAGATGATTTGTTATCGAGTGTTGAGTCAGTTTTCAGTTGTCTAACAACCGACAGAAAGTTTTCAATTAGGGTATTTGCGTAGGTATGCAATAATACTTATATGCATGCGTGATTACATGCACACAATGCAGGCTGGATACAAACTCTTACTTCTCGAATGGGGATTTTCATTTTATGCTTGTTTGAAAATATGTACAACATTTAAGTTGCATTGCATGGTGCACGAAAGAGTGAGGAGAGCCAACAACACCGAAAAATAGTAAATACGGAGTTCACTCGCTTGGGGTTAATGAGTTCACTCGTTTGGGGTTAATGAGTTGAGTCGTTTGTGGTTAATGAGTTGACTTACTTGAGGTAGCAAAGAGATTATAGCAAAACTGTCTATTTACTGCAAGTGAGTTCCTTCCAGCAAAGCAGTTTTTCTTGTGGTAAGAAGGCAACTCACTTGGCGCCTATTTAATGCAGATATTTTGCTACGGTTAATGTATTTTTACTAACAGTAACAAAGAAATTCTCTCAGTGTGCTGACAAAGAAAGTGTAACTGAAGCTAGAGAATACTTCTCAAACTTCACGGCTATAATAAAATGAAATGTATATGTTTTGTAAATATTTTGTTTTTAAACAATTAAGTCTGTTCGAATAAAAGTGCTAATTAGGTTGCTTACCCACTCACCTAAAAATATGATTTTTATTTTTATCTTGTTTTTTTTTCTTGCGCGTTTTTATTAGTGACACGGACAACGCCGATTCTCGGCTCTAGAGAATATATCCGCAAAAGTTGACTGAAGAGTAGTGCGCGCTTTCAGCTATACAATTAATAATTATTTTCTATATCCACGCTTTATTAAATTTAAGTGCATAGACTTATCCAAGAGACCTGTTCGTTCTCTATCCTTGAGAAAACCATCAAGCACGGACCAGGGAGCTAGCGAGATAAGTCTGTGTCATCTACGCTTTTCATTTTATTTTATTTTGTTGAATCTAATTGAGATTATTACTCCCAAAAGAATTGGGTAATTCTCATACAGTATACCTCTAAAAACTTATAGGCACCAATGCTTCATAAAATCAGCATACCGGAATAAATTTAACATCGCTTCATTGCCTCTTACAGAAGCAGCGCAATACAACATTAGCTTCGAACGTATCGTCAAGTTTGCAATGGATTGGTAATGGAAAACTTGCAGATCAATGGGGATGGAAGAAAGACAAAAACAGACTTGTCCCTCTGACTACACTCCAGGTCTCTGCTCTAGAAGTTTTTCTTTAAACTAATTTCTTGTAAATGCAGGAAAGGAAGTCGGGGAATATGTGCAGGGCTCAACTGTTCTATATTTTGCTCAAACTGTGTCAATAGATGTCGTAACATGCCTCAAGCATTGGAAGATGAAGGCACTGATACGATCTTAGAACTACTGTGTAATGAAATCGATACAGAAAGTAGAGAAGAAGCTACTGTGCCAGGATAATTGATCTCACACGACTCTGAGACTTCGTTGCCTTCAACTATCAAAAACAACGATAGAGCTGGTCCCTCAGGGGTATCAAAGCGAAATAAGTTATCGCAATTTTCCTTTATCAATTAATGTGTTGATTAGGCTTACAGAGGAAACCACAGGAAAAAAACGAGCCATAATAATACTAATACTTCATGGTGGTGTGGAAATGGGTATTACTTTTAACTGCACGTTAAATGCTGACCTTTGTTAGTCTTTTATCCAAAACGGGTCGGTTTTATGAAAAAAATGGTTAGAGCCTATTTTGTTGCAATTCATGGTCTTTAATTTATTACATAACTCTTTCTGCTGTAAAAGCAATAAGTAACAAATCTGTTTTTTTTCCAATTTATTATAATGTGGCGGGCAAAGATACCTGGTGGCAAACGAAAAATTCTTCTGCTGAGCTTCCGCAAAATTTTCAAGCTAAACGTAATTTGTAGCTCGTAATTATTGGGCTAAGATGTTAGTGAAACTATTTTAAACTGAAAAAACATACAATACAGGGTGTACCGAAATTCATGCAACAAAATTTGGTCACAGATTCATAAGACAAATTTAGGGAACCCGTATTTTTTATTTTTGCCAAGTGGCCCCTTCTTTCGGAGTTACAGCCCCCCTGAAGTCCGCCCCTAATAATAATCTTTTTTTATATATCTCAGAACCCTGTTGTACGAGAATCATTAAATTTTGTACACAGGGGTTTTATGACATGTAGAATCTGATGGTGCTACGTTTTTTGGCGGGGAACCCCCTTAAGACAATTTTTCGTGGGCCCCCTTGTTTTTGGAGTCAAAAAAATTTGGTCGCATATTTAAATTTCTTAAAAATTATTAGTCCACTAGAAAGCCATTAAATTTAGAAACTTTTTGTCTCTTTATACTTTTTTCGTAAAACGCAATGTTTTCGAGAAAAATGTCAAAATGTGATCGAATGCATATCGTGATTCGCCATTTTCCTCACAAACATTGCGTTTTACGAAACAGATATCAAGAGATAAAAAAGTTTCTAAATTCAATGGCTTTCTAGCTAACTAATAATTAAAAAAAAATCAAATTTGCGACCAAATTTTTCTGGTTCCAAAGACAAGGGGGCCCACGAAAAAGTGTCTTAAGGAAGTTTCTCGCCAAAAAGCGTAGCACTATGATTCCACATGTCATAAAACTCCTGCGTACCAAGTTTAGTGATTCTCGTACAACATGGTTTTGAGATATAAAAAAACATCTTAGGGGCAGATTTCAAAGGGCTGTAACTCCGAAAGAGGGGGCCAGTTGGCAAAAAGAAAAAATACGGGTCCCCTAAATTTGTCTTAAGAATCTATGACCAAATTTTGTTGCATGAATTTCGGGACACCCTGTATATTCAAACTTTGGGATCCTGTACAAAAGAGTTTCAATGAACATGATACTGTAAAAGGTTTCTTACTGAAATAAATACGAAAAATATATAAACTCTACTGATTTTGTCTGATTTGCTTAAATTGAGCCAAAACAACCAGTGTTTTCGAAAAACACCTCCTCTCAGATCTTGTGGATAACTAAAGTTTACGTCGAATGAAGTCGCGTTTAACCCAATCGGTTGAATATTCAATTTTAGGTGGGCCTTCAAAGTTTGTAACTCTGCTGTTTTAGGAGAGGAAAGTGGGTATACAAGGAAATTCAAATAAGGGACCAAGAAAATAATTGTTTAATAATTATGTGTTTACCAAGTTAGACCACAGTATGTTTTTGTTTCACCGAATACTGTGAAGATCGATTAAAATTTTAAACTAAAAGGACCCCAATTTAATGTTTCTCAAAAATGGTGCTATTTCTTACCTTGCTTACCTTTACCTCTATCTTTTTTGTACAAAGAAACATTGTAATACGATACTCTATTAAACTGTATAAAACTACTACAAAGAGCCTAACTTCAAAAAATGTTGTCATAAATTGTCAATGGGATAGTAACTAACCCCCTCTAGTAGCCTGTCAAAAACTAGCACCACAAATGTATTTAACACCCTTAAAAACCTTACTTGTACCAAAGTTCAATGAAACATATATTTTGAAAAAGATATCTCTAAAACAAAAGACGAAGGGCACATGGCGTGCAAGAAAAAATGTCAGCCTGTTTTAATGTTATTTTCACCACCAAAACTTTTTGCGCCTATCTCCGTAACATCCTGTAGAATTATAGAACTATATAAAAATCAATAAATTAGAAATTAGAAATTTGTTATGATTGCTTAAAACTCTACTGAAATCAAAAGTATGTAGTACAAAAGATATGATAAGAAATGACAAATTACCAAATCATCAAACAAAATTTTAACGTGAAATAGAAAAATACATTGGTACAATGCGTTTTTGAGACAAAGGAACAATGGGCAGCAAAGAAAACTTTGAATATGGAAATTATGTACAAAAGAGGAAAAGTATTCAGTGCCTTCATAAATGATTACAAGCTAGGTGACCAGCAATTTTATTTCTTTTATGTTAGCAACTAAATTTAAGTAAAATAAAATCAAGATTACATTAAAACACAACATTCTGTTTCATCGGCTATGATTGGTGCAATTTTTTACGAGATTCTATTCAACCAATTAGTAACCGCATTAGCTCGTATGTAGAGGTAACGGTTTGTTATTGTTCATTGTAAACCAGTCATTAATACTGGCGAGGTTTAGAGATTTTTCGTTCGCAGTACCAGCCCTGCAATGTTGGTTGCCTATTCCTTGAGGTCACGTGGCTTGTAACCGTTTATGAAAGCTTTGTACATAGCACTTGAATTATTAAAAGAACAATTATTAAAACGTAATAAGCTAAAAGCATAATAGAAAATAAATAGAACAACAATTGAATATGAATGAAATATGAATATGAATGAAATATTGAAACGTGCACATTCCTATAACTCATAGAACTGTTTGAAGCTTCTAGCAAATGGAGTTTTTTCAAACAACAACAAACCATGTACGTACATATTTTTAATAATTTTTAAATAGGTTTGTTCCAAATGTAGCTTAAATAGGAGCAGTTGTCATTGGTTTCCGGTCTTTTTATTATTTCTTTTCAAAAATTTCCATCAAAATTACTTAAAGTACTTAGAATAAAGCAGCTCATATATTCACTGCGATTATTCACTTCAAATCAACCACTAAGATGAATAAATTGCACAAAAACTTAATTAATATACGTAATCTCCATATTGAACTCCTATATTATCGCCTCATTTCCTGTGGTAGCGCTCAACTTCCCAAGTGTTAATAGGTCTGCTCAGCTTCGATAGTTTCCATATTTTATTAGAGCAAATAGGCTTAACCTAAGTTCGAGCGTTCGTATTACTAGGAATTTACAAAGTTGATGTTGCATATTTTCTGCTCAAATGTGTTCTTGATTTCCGGACTTTCATTTTATCCGTTTGAGGTGAATAAATAAAAATTTGTTACAACGTATTTAATAAATATTAATAAAAAATCAGTATGTAAGATGAAAGAACATTGATAGAAAAAAAGTCTTCCGACAAAAAGTAGGGTTTATTTTCTTTATATGTTTCATTATGACCACACTAAAGCGCGGTACAACTATTATAGGACTTGCATGAAGAAGTAAAACATAACCTAATGAAATAGTTTCTCCAGGCAGATAATTTTTTAGATAAATGAATAAATATCTGGAAAATGGTTAGGTTTTCGCATAGATATTCTGGAAAAGATGTATAAAGCACCCCAAAATATATGTACTAAGAATACCTGGGTACGCTTATAGCGAATTCTACACAAATTATCAAAAAAGGGTTCACATATGATATATGTTCCGATATGCTTCGTTTACGAGGTACAAGGTGTACAAAATTAATAAAATTATTTAGTGTATTTCAAGATGAAAAAAGCTTTTGAATTAAACATGTAAATAATACTTTGTTCTAGAAAATTTAGTTATTTGAATAATAATTACTTTTATTTCGAAAATTACTTTATGTTTTGATTTAATTGCAATTACATTGCATTACTTAGAAAAAGTCTAACATTTTGTCATTTACCTCGAACACGGTACTTTTTGGCAGCATGTAGTAAGAAATCATGTTTGAAAAACCTTTGGTGCTCTGTTAAGTTTGAAATAGATAAGATGGAAAAAAATACGAACGCAAATTACTGAATACCAAGCCTGTGTCACATACCAAATTAGAATGAAATAGCTACAGCTGTTAATTTTTGTAATNTTTAAATAATAATTCCTTTATTTCGAAAATTATTTTTTTTTTATTTAATTGCAATCATTACTTAGAAAAAGTCTAACATTTTGTCATTTACCTCGAACACGGTACTTTTTGGCAGCATGTAGTAAGAAATCATGTTTGAAAAACCTTTGGTGCTCTGTGAAGTTTGAAATAGATAAGATGGAAAAAAATACGAACGCAAATTACTAAATACCAAGCCTGTGTCACATACCAAATTAGAATGAAATAGCTACAGCTGTTTATTTTTGTAATTAAAAAAAAACATTTTTTTCATAATATAGAAATGACATTTCCTCAATAATTGTCTCCAACATGTAAACAAAATTCCAATAGACTGTAAATGTACCCTTAAACATTTTTTTATAAAATTTGTTATTAAATTACCTAATGCATTAACGGGGACCGCCTAGCCGGGTGTCTTGGCCGATGGACTTCGATCGGTCGAGGTAAGCGTCACGGACTCAGGCTGGAACTTGGATGGGTGACCTAAGGCAGGCTCGGGATGAGGCTGTGGCAGCCTACCAAAGACCTGGGTCGCTCAACACCTTCTGCCTGCGTGTGGTCCCCTTTAAAATTGTAATGCGAATAGAGCAATAAATTTCTGTAACTCAAGACTATTATACATAGTAATAGGATGGTTTGAGGAAAAGTACTCGAGTAATGAAAGGGAGGTGTACAAGGGGCCTAGTAAGGCCTAAGTGCCGCTATGAAGAAGCAATCCCCCCGACATACGTACGTACGTACGTACATACATACATACATACATACATACATACATACATACATACATACATACATACATACATACATACATACATACATACCTAATGCAATAACATATACCCATTTTTACTAATAAACATTAAATACAAAAACTTTCGACAAATTTCGGGTTACGATCTTAAGCTAGCTACACGTAGACGTGCATAAGTGTAATCTATGCAATTACGTTCGTCAATGCACTAGAATCAAGTGTTAAGAGTTAAATTTGTTTTCAAAAGCAATTACTTATTTTTCGGTTTGTCCACAAAGTTTATGAGGGAAATTGCACTAGTAATCTCAATAGATGCGTGCGCTTTTATAACTAATGAAGCAGAATGAAGAAAAATTAAATCCCGCTATTGTTTCTGAAGCAATTGTCTTTTAAAATGGCAAACATGTGCAATAAATGTGGAAAAACTGATTGTTATTAATTCATTTATCATTCGAAAATTATATTTTCATTTCAATTTAAAGATATTATTGCACATTATTCACTCTCAAAGGAAACTGCCTCATTACATTAGTTACATTCTATAATAGTAAAAGACTTAAATGGAAGATCATTAGAAATCGAGTAACTAAACTATTTCCAAAAATGTAGTTTACATATAGGACCTGATTAAATATTATATTATGAAAATTACTGGGGGAATTATCCATTTTATTCCACTAAACACCCAATTGTCATTGCCACAGAACTTTTGATATTTCCAAATATCAACTTCTTTCTTATTCATTTCAGTGATAAGTATTATTAAATGTTATTTAATATATTCCTAGTAATTATATGTTCATCATCATTCTTATTGTTAGTTATAACCTTAAGGTTTGTACTAAATTTTACATACAATGATACTTCTATAATCAGTTGTAGTTAATGTTTATCTAAAAAAATAGCGGTCAAATATAGGACCATCATTGGAAATACAGAAGAAGTTTTCTGCAAATAAATTCTTCTTAAGGGATGTTGATGTATAGATATATGTAGCTGAAATATTATCTGTATATTTGGCTTAGAAATTTACGTGACTTTCTGTTCTGCTAACGTAGAATTTATGCTGCAGCTGCCTTGCAGCTTCATCATATTTTAGGTTTCGATTAAATCTATTGTCCCATAAATTGAAATGGGTTGAACTAGGTTAAGGACCTTTCTGGTAACAGACCCGAACTTACTCGTAAGTAGCTGCAAATAGACAGGATTCAGTAATGCTCTCTGCATGGTTGAGTGTGAAACTTCAATGGAGACGTTTTCTATGTAATCGTCTGATGCTCATTCCATTTGCACAAGCTGCCAGATCACTTTGTTTTAGTTAATGCAAATTCTTGAGGTATTGTGTATCTAAAACTAAACTGCACAGTTTAAGCCATTATTTTAGATGAAAGGGGGTTTCTTTTGATTGTACCACAAGGAATGTTCCAAAGTGAAACTGCAGCAAGCTATAAAATTATCTGTTTTCGGGTAATATTCGGAAAGAGCAATTGCTTTGTAGCTATCAATAAACTTCTGCACAGTTTCAGAAATATTTGATGTAACACTGCACACAATATTTGCAATAGCCTGCTCTCATATGCCGATTTGATAGCATCAAAGTAGTCCGGGCAGTTTACTTTGCCGCCAGGTGGCCTTTAAATTTATAATGTGTACAATTTTATGATACAAACCGGTCATAAAGTGATGGCTTTACTATCGCTCGCTAGATAATATTTATTGATTTTTGCAAGTTTAAAGCTGGATATTAAATTTAAATTTGCGACTCTGTAGCACAAAGTAAAAGGGAACGTTGGAGAGCATAATTCAAGTGCAACGCTAACGAAGACATTAACTTAATTTATTTTCATTTTAAGGATCGGTTTCGTCTGTGTTTATTAAGAATATCAATCATTTAAAAGACTGGAAGCTAAGTAATGCTTCCTTCTCTTCGTATATGCATCCTTCTCTCTCCTTTGAAGCTTTACTTTACTTTTATCGAATGCTAATGGTTCAAGAATTAAAAATTTCTTGTAATTAAATGTATAATTTGTTCACAAATTACCGACGTTTCGAAATTTTTTACCGAGGTTTCGAAGATTCGACCGTCCAGCCACGTGAAAGAGAGCCACGAGAAGATCAAGCCGAGAGTTCTCCGTTCCATCGAACGACGATAACAACATGTGTCATTCCTTCCTTCGAGGTCGTCGATGAGAACTAAGAGCGCGAAATTTTTCGACATACTTTCGAAAAAGTTTTAAAAAACTCCACCACCAGATGACTGCATAATCACCCTTCCGCAAGACCTTCGGGTGGGTATTAACACCACTAAATTTCATGACCACAACTCCACAGGGACGATTGTACCAGCCGTTATTTTTGCTGACCAATATATATATATTATCCTGAGACTAAACCGAACCGTACAATAAGCCACGCTGTGGACTCCACCCCTTCAGTGAACGAACCTCAACCCTGAGTTCATGCGGTTATTTAACCAGCGCATAGTATGCCTGGCCAGAGTGCGTATTCGACAAACAAGAAGAATGTGCATTGAAACAGTTACATTTTCTATATTTTACAGAAGCATTAATAGAGATCATATACCTATCTGAAATCGAATTTTCAAGTTAAACTTTTTCACAAAAAATTATTTAAGCTCAGCGCTCTCATAGAGAGCTATCACGCTTCAGTATCTTTCAAATTTCTAAAACTTATCGTACTAATGCTCCGCGAACACCTTACACAGTGCTACACACTTCTAAACAGTGCAATGACACCAGTGCTATACAGGGCGAACTAAAAAACCCGTTTCACAATCTCTCAAGTGCTATAAACTCTGCTAAGGCAAGTGTCAGTGCCTGCAGTGCGTCTTAGGACCACAAAAAAAACTACAAATTAGATCGTAGCTCATCTACCCAAAGCATATCGAACAGTGGTTTCTTTCTTTAATGACCACAAGGTGTGATGTCAAAAGGAAAGCGCATGAAATACCTGGGGACCCCTTCAAAAGTGAGCAGGCGTCTAACGTCTTGTCACCGAGGGTGAAAAAGAACCCAAGTCTATACGATTCTTCTGAACCCATTATGGCGCCCAACGTGGAGTCCTGTCAGAAGAAAGACGACCAACCTATGTAAATCCGCGACATGGCGCACAACGTGGGGCCTTGTATCCAAAAGAACCATTGAAATTACAAAAATTATTTTAAATTTTGTCTAATGAAGTCAAATAATGTTCTTCGATACCAGAAATCTAGGTACGCAAAATATATCCAACCCCACAACAAGGAAAAAAATACCGTTAAAAGAAAAGTAAAAATAACTGCGAATATTTTATTAAATGTTGAACGATGTGTATTAAATTACTGCGTGAATATAATTCCATGTCGACTACAAATATTAAAAGTAGTAAGTAATAGTACAATAAATATATGCCATATCTAGTTATGGCAGCAGATAAACAAACAGAATTTTCTTTCGAAACGTCAAGTAACTGAAGTTCTTGACTTATTGACGTGTCCTTTTAATTATTTTTCAGATTTTTTCAGTGTGAGATTTTTTGTAGTTTATTCTATTGTTTTGCAAACATATTCCGTGAAATTACTCTTGAGTTATCCTTTTGAAACAAGAATTTTTTCGATAATGTTTTGTCTCCTTTTATAGATGGTAAAATGTCCAAATATACGAAGAAGGAAATTTTGAGAATATACAGGGTATTAATGAACTTATGTCAAATATTTTTGCCACATGTCCGTTATGTCAAAATGAGGTAAATTACACGGATTTTTGTTGAGTAAAATATTTTAAAATCGAACTTACCTGAACATACAAGAAGCTACCTTTTAAGAACTGCTGATTTTCATAGAAGATGTTTGATGTAGGTACCCAACATTTGCTTGCACACAAGCTTCAGCGCGACGTATCCAATTCGCTGGCATCCGTTGCAATATTGCCACGTCCACTCGAATCGTATTGCAAGCTTCGGCAATACGATGTCGCAGTTGGTCGATGTCACGAACTTCCGTGTAATACACAACACTTTTCACATATCCCCACATAGAGATGGGACGTGAGAATATTCTCCTGAGAACATTCTTGGAGAATGGAAACTTTCCGAGAAAATTCTCCGTCCTTAAATTCTCCAAGAATTTAAGAGAATTTATGAAGTGCTAAAAAAGGTGAGGTCTAGAAGCACTTTGATTATGACGCCAAAAAGGAGAAAATCAAGTACAAATATTGCGGTGATTTATACTTAAAAAACGCAATGCGACAAATAAGATACTTGCTTAACTGCAAAAGTTACCCGGTACAAAACAAATTGCACTTTTCTAAAGCTGAAGGATGTGTTAAAGATAAGTTTTCTTTTGTTACTGTTTGTGCTTTTGCTCTGCTTTTGCCTGCGAGCTAGCCTACCGCCTACCTATTGCTTATAATCTATAAAATTTTAAATAAATAACCTGAGAACCTAACTAAGCAATTGATGCGAATTAACACGATATAATAGGTTGAAACTCCGATAAATATGTATAAAACATTTCGATTTTCAATCGATTTTTAACATTCAACAATATAAATCATTCAGTGTAAAGCTTAATAATTAAATATTAATATAAGTAAAACATTTTATGAAACTCTACTATATGTAATTTTTATTTATTTTTATACTTCTGTTTAAATTATCTCGTTCTCTTAAATTCTCTTAAATTTCTGGAGAATATTCTCCGATTATAAATTCTCGAGAATTTCCCCTCTATCCCCACAAAAAGAAGTCTAAAGGGGTGAGGTCCGGGGACCGGAGGGGCTATCTAACTAGGCTACCGCGGCCTGTCCAGCGATCGGGAAAAGTAATGTTTAGAAAGTCGCACACTCTCCGAAAAAAGTGAGCGGGGGCTCCGTCATGCAGTAACCACATGTTTTGTCGAACATTTAATGGCACGTCTTCCAATAACTCCGGCAAGAGATTTTGCAAAAAATCTGGATATGAACCACCGTCTAAGCGTCTAGGCAATTCAAAAGGTCCTATTAAAGTGTCATTAACGATACTGGCCCACATGTTCACTAAGAACTTGCTGAAAGGCACCGCGACGTATTTCGTGTGGATTCGCAAAATCCTCGAAGTAGTGGAAAATCCTTAGGAGTAAGCGCTTGAACACGTTGAATATGAAATTGGTACAGCTGAGCTTCTCGTAATGTCCTCCACGCAACAGGATGCAAAAGCTTGGGAATATGGCTACCTATTAAATGTACTCTCGAAAAACAGCACAGCAATCACTACAACAATGTATTACAAACTGACTGACTTTCGAATACAGGCATCATAAGAAACCTACAAACTCGTAAAAAGTATTACAGAATTTTTTGTAAGTACTCGCCGCAATAAAATACATGTATTTCAGCAGTTCAAAAACAGTTTTAAACACATTTTTAATTAGCTTTTTTCTCTATGACTTTAAACTTCCGATACAAGTTTGTAACATCAGTTAACTCAGTTTTTGCTCCTTTTTCACCCCTTTAAATTTTTGACATAAGTTCATTAACACTCTGTATAGACAAAATATACTTGTTTATTAAATATATGCATAGCTTACAAATTTTTTATCATTTCGGCATATTCGGAACTCGACGTGGTTGATTCGGATTTCGGGTTTATTTAAATTCGACCAATGCCATTCACTCACCCGAATTACAGAAATCCGAATAGAGATTTAAATAGGACGTAGGTCGCCGGGCACAATATGGCAGAAGAATTAAGTTCTTAATGTTCCTCAATTAGCTATTCAGAGCGGGTTCGAATGCGACGAAGAAAATGCAGATCGCAACGTTTGGGATTGTGTGGGCTAAATAGAAGGGGATTATCATAGAATTTGCGGAATTTGTAAAGGTGTTCAACGGTGACAGCGCTACTATTGCCCAGGCCGCATACATATCCAATATTAAATTCGAATTAGTTTATTCGTTTGATCTTCGCACTCCACAAACGGCCGCGCGGTGGATAACAGAGTTTGTGTACATTTCGCTAATTGGTCAAAAGTACAGTGGAAAGTAAAATGAGATGTTGTTGAACTAATGGAAGCTAAAATGGTTTTAAATTAGTTGCATATTAGAGAGAAATGGTGACATTATTGTTGTAATTACCTAGTAGAGCTGACAGATCATCCATTATGGGTAATATGAACAGGAAAACAAACAAACGTACATTTTATGGGGTCAATGAAATGATTTATAATAACAGTATAGTAATACTGCAAAAAATTTAATAAAATCGTAGTATATGTGAAGTAACAGTAATGTTTTTGTTGTGTTTTTCTTCAGGGTGTATTTAAATGGAGGGGCACAAATGATACCAGAGATTCATTGGGTGAAAATAAGTCGATTTAACCTAACATACCTATATTCCAAGTGGCATAATAAAATAGATACAGGGTGTCACAGTGAAAAATAAAAAATGGTTTTTTCCTTAATAATTTCTATAATTTTAGTCATAAAAATTTCAAATTTTCAACAGAGATTTTTTAATGAAGGGAAAAATAAATATAATAATGATTTTTGAGTGTCGAGTACGATGCGCCCTCTACTGGCAACATTATGCATTAAATACGTAGTAACTTTTTTGCCAACCCCCGTATACAGCTTTTAGTAACAAAATATGAAATATTGGACATTTTTGAGCAAAAAAGGTATACTTATTGAAAATGGCTAAAGCCAACCGTTGAGGAGATATTTTTAATTTCATAAATTAGTGTTACGGATTTATACCTCCACGAATACCAAGGTTCGAGTTGCTTAAATAAATAAAAAATCGAGTAGATAAATGTCTGCTGATAATACTTGTAAATTGCAATTTTGAAGTATTAGTTTAAAGTGTTAATTGATTTTAGTCACTATTTACCTGCATCTAGATATTAAATAGTTTTGGAATTGAATAAAATAATAAATTATGTATATTAATGACGAGTATGTCGATATATTGCTAGTATCTTTTAAATGTTACAAGAACTGTGCTGCTGCTATATGACTTTATCATTCCATATGACCAGATATCCCAATCGTCGTGTTCCTGCTAGAAAATCTTTTGAGGCGGTAGAAAGAAGACTTCAAGGAAACGGACACAATCAACCTTGTCCTGAAGGTACTGGCAGAAGACGTCTTATTCGCGATGTAGTACTTGAAGAAATTGTCCTTGCCAATTTACAAGATCAGAATTCTGAAACTATAAAGTTTCACATACTACGATTTGGAAAATTGCTAATGATAATCTTTTATACCCCTTCCATCTACAACCTGTGCAGGAATTGACTGCTGCGAACTTACCAAACAAGATAGATTTTTGTTAATGGTATATGAACATTTCAAGGGAAAACAGAAATATTTTATCCAGTATTTTGTTTGGTGATGAATAGTCATTTCAAAGACATGGTTTAGTGAACCATCACAATAATCACCCATGGTCTGACGAAAATCCTCACCAAGTTTGTACATGGAAATTTCAACATAATTTTAGTTTAAATGTAAGATTCGTGGAAGATTATCTTATTGGCCCGTTTATTCTTCCTCGGCGTCTCGACGGAGTGGAATATTTGAAATTTTTAAATGAGCAACTACCAATATTGCTTGAAAACGTGCCACTAGCTATCCGTGAACACATGTGATACACACATGACGGAGCTCCTGCTCATGGTACATTAGCTGTTAGACAATGGTTAAATTTAAATTTTCCTGGGAGATAGATAGGTCGAGGGAACGATGCACCTGCGCGATCACCGGATCTCACACCCATGGACTATTTTTATGGGGTCACTTAAAAAATTTTATTTACTCTAACCCCATTGATAGTGTGGAGACGCTTCGTCAAAGAATTTTTGCAGCAGCTGAGGTAGTAAAGAATGACATACATATTTTTTCAAGAGTTCGTCGTAATTTTAATCGTAGAATTAGACTATGCTTACAGGAAAATAGAAATTACTTCAAAAATATCCTTTAAAAAATCTTATTTTTTTTATTGTCAGCCAATTATTTCTCTTAAATTATCTATTGACTGTTAAGTGAGTTTTGGTTTTAGTTGTTTTGCTCTTTTTTCTAATAGTTATTATTAAAGTAACAATAAATAGGTAAGTATTTCGCAATATTTTTTCACCTGAACTATTATTTCATATGAGATTTCTTTAATGCAGAGTTTAAATAATTTCACATGCACAAGAAAATGTGTTTTTTAATAAAAACACCAAAAAAACAATTAAATAGAAATTATGCAATAAGTATATTCACACATGCAAATTATACGCAAAAATAGTAAAGTAAATTTAAAACAGAACAAATAATGTTGTCTCAGTTGATTCCTGCGCGCCCTTTTGCTCGAATTTTAAAATACAGATCCACAACTAATAATTACTGTGAGGCAATGCGTTCTGAATTTATTAACAAAAGTGTCTGTTTATACCTTGGTATTCGTGGAGGTATAAATCCGTAACACTAATTTATGAAATTAAAAATATCTGCTGAACGGTTGGCTTTAGCCATTTTCAATAAGTATATCCTTTTTGTTGATAAAAGTCTAATATTTCATATTTTGTTACTAAAAGCGGTATACGGGTTGGCAAAATGTTGCCTGCAGAGGGCGCCTCGTACTCGACACTCAAAAACCAGTATTATATTATTTTTCCCATCATTAAAAATCCTCTCTGTTGAAAATTTGAAACATTTCTGACTAAAATTATAGAAATTATTAATGAAAAACCATTTTTTATTTTTCAATTTGACACCCTGTATCTTTTTTATTATGCGCCTTGAGATATAGGTATGTTAAGTTAAATCGACTTATTTTCAACGAAGGAATCTTTGGTATCATTTGTGCCCCTCCATTTAAATACACCCTGTATACACAGTGTTCTTTAAGTTGGACCTGACATATACAAAACTGCAAAAAGTAAAGAAGACTTTTCGAATAACATATTGTTATGATTTGTTTATATAGTAAAATAAACCATATAAAAAAAGAGACCGAAATTTAAATTTCTGAAATAAATTAAGAGATATTTAATTAAAATAAACCAGCATAAAAGGTATGTGGAACACAGAAAAGATTAATATGAAGGATACATTTAATGTAGAATAAATTTTGTAGCAATACAAGACAAAGTCGTTCAATGAAACACAGCAAACTGTCAAAATTATGAAAAAAAAAATTATAAGTTAAATTGTTGATAAAGTGCATTTATGTAACACAAAAGAGTTAAAAATCACAGGAATGAACAATTTGTTAAAGTTAAATTTCATATTAGTGTACAGGTTTAAGCAAATTTGAAAAGTTGATCGACGGACAGAGAAGGAGTTTCACTCATAAATGAAAAACATGCCATAAATCATGAATAAAATTAAAGTATAGCATACCTACAATAAGAATTTATGGATGGAATTAAACTCAAGCCATTGTAAAAAGTTTTCGTGATGTCATATCCATGCACCGACAAAATTTGTAAAATTGTAGATTTAAAAGTGTTGATGAACTGCAAAATGACTTGTGCAGTGTGTAAAAGACCTTCTAAAATCATAAACTGTATTGAGATCCCAATCTAAGTTCAAATTAGTGTAAAGTTTCCTATAAATCGGTATACCTAAAAACATTTCAATCAATAAGCAACATAAACAGGAGAAGACTTAATAAAAGCGAAAAAGGGTTAATTTTAAAGACATTGAGTCAAGGCATAAAGTCAAGCTATAAAGCATAATTTAGTCAAAATTTTCAAAATTAAAAAAAAATGTAGAAAGTTTAAAATTCAACGTAGAGAGAAGTTACAGGTATCAAAATGCTCAGAAAAATGAGTAGAATTTAAATATGTAAAGATAATGTTGAATAAACATGTATAAAGTCAATATTCTTTAATAAAAATTTCTGAAAAGTTTATTATGACACTTCCAAGGCAACGAGTCATTTGTTTTGAGTTCAATAAAAGTAAAAATCGAGCTTCTCTCATAAGTTTCTAAGCAAGCAACATCGCAAATTTTGTACCTGAAATAATAAAAGAACATCAGTAAAAATCAATAAGTTTTTGAAAGTTACCTATCTAGACAGCAGAAACGTCAATGTCAAATGTCAGAAGCAAACAATGGTCATACATTGCTGAAATCTATAAAAGTTTTTTATCACAACGAGCAGTGAACCTAAAGTTTACACATTAAAATCTGAACAAGTAAAATATTGAGAAAGCATAAAGTGGCAGCAGCACAGTTTCTCCAAATTACACATGCGAGTTCGAGAAGACCAGGCAGTAATCCCTAAGAACATCAGGAACTAGCCTAACCAACGTAACAGCCTATAGAAATGTGAGTTGCCTAACTAAATTTGGCCAAATTAAAAACTCAAATTCAAAACAATTTCATATGCAAATAACAAAAATTTCAAATTAATTTCAAAAGGTTTAATATGTCGTCATTTAATTAAAAGTCATAACATAGTAAATATATAAAAGGGGGAATTTTAGTGTATAATTATTATTAATTTAGGTTAAGTAAAAATTTTGTGAAATATAAAATTTCGTTTGATAATTTGCAATATATCCAGATCTGTTAAACATAAAATCTATATGTATCTTTCATTTTAAAATAAGTTCAATTGAAACTACACATAGTAGTAGGTTATAAAATCTAAAATAAAATTTATGGCGCCCATTAAATAAAATCATAATCAGAATTTCAATCAAGACATAACAAACATATTTTTATTGCTTTTTTTTGGAATAATTTGCGCGTTTTTTATTCGTTCGTATATGTTTTTCAACGTTTCACTAAAATATTCTTATAGTCCCACAAGTAAAAATAGCTTGAATTACAATCTGGTAACGTTAGAGGCAATCATATTGGTCCATTGCCACTTATCCAATTTAGAAATCATGCACTTCGCGTCTAAAATGAGGTGGAACCATGTAAAACCTATAGATTCTCTTACATTTAAGAGCACATCCTCCGGTAGTTTAGGCAAGTTATTTTGTAAAAATGTAGATTGCCTAAGCTAGGCATTTGATAAAGAGGATATATCCAAACATTTAAAGAAAATGTATGTTGGAAATTTATATGGCGTAAAAGAGAGGGATTTCCCACAGGCCAAACGTGTTCCTTTCTAATAACATAATGTATCCCATTATGAGTAAGATCTCCTCATTCATTACTACAACAAACTCGGTGAAATTACATTACATGCGTTTTGCTGTAATAACCATTCACAAAACTGTGCTCCTTTAGGGTGGCCTTGAGTCATTAAGCCTCACGCCGTTGAACAACTTATTTAAACAATCACGATGCTATGGTTGCATTTTGGCGACACTCCCCGTGTTCTAATATCATATCAATTAATTCATCCTACTGTCCTAATACGGGCCATATTAAACGCTGAAATTATGTAGTTATAATTTAAAACCCAAATCACCAGAACAGTTATGAGATGTCGCGTCATACTTAAGTTACCATCAAACTTTAAATACTATGATAACGTAACTAACTGCAAAATTGTTTTTTGAACCACAAGGTTCGAATTTGGGACCATTACTTTTTTTAATTTTTATAAATGATTTACCACAGATTATAATATCCGACTATCTCATGTATGCAGATGATTTAAAACTATTTACTGAAATCAGTAATATTAATGATTTTAAAATGATATAAACGTAAGTTATGACTGGTCCGTAGAAAACAAATTGCCCTTCAATTTAGATAAATGTAAAGTCGTGACGTTTAGTAAAGCACGTACGCTTGAACATTATGTTTATACAATGAATAACATACATATTTTGTCTAGAATTTATGACTTTAAAGATCTAGAAATTAACTTTCAACCTAAATTGAGTTTTAAAAACCATGTGAATGAATTAACTAATGCTTCATATAAACTTTTGGGTTTCATTAAAAGAGTAACAGTTGATTTTAAAAGTATTAATTCTATTTTATATTTATTTAATACTCTTATTCGTAGTCGTTTAGAATATGGATCTACTATTTGGGACCCTTCAAAACAGTATCTTAGGGATACTCTTGAAAAAATCCAAAACAAATAAAGTAATAAAAAATTTTTTTTACAAAAAATATCATATTAGTCCCGGGTTTGCTTCCTATGAGCCATTGCGTAAACAGTTTAAGATCTGTAAGTTAGAAAATAGGAGAATTACACGAAAATTAACATTTTTACATAAAGTGCTGAATGGAGGTTATGACGCTCCTTATCTATTGTCACAGATAAATATAAATATACCTGACCACCGTATACGTCCAACACAATTAATTTTTTATATCAGTTCTAGTACACTTATTAGTGGCATGTGTAATATTTTCAATAGACACATACATAGAGTACCTATAGACATTTTTGATAGTACATTAATAACATTTAATAGAGTTATCCGTAAATAGATTTTACATGAAATTGATTGTCCTGGTTTTATTTACCCGCCTGCTCCCTTGCTGCAGTTTATTTTGAATTTTATTTTGTGTTTTAATTAGGTAGGTAAGTTAGATGTGCATGATTGTATATACATTTATTTTTTTTTTCTAGAAACATGTACATAATTAGGTTCTTTCTAACTTGTTTGTTTCTTATTCAAAATAGAATTAAATATATTATGATAAGATTTTGTATAGGAATATACATATATTCAATTTATTTCAAAGGAAAGGAAATGTTATTTTCTAGATTTTGAAGAAAAAAGTAAGTTTGGAAAAGTTGCTAACTTTGTTGAATTCTGTCAGGCTAAAAGAAAGATTTAAAAGGCAGCTTGTATGTTTCACTTTGTATTTAATTATTTACTGTCATTTAAGATGTTTAATTAATATCTAATTAAACCTAATTTGATAAATGAAATTTAGAGTAAGTAATTTTAGTTAACATGATCATCGAAGACAATAATCGCATTGGCAATAACATATTTTGCTGTAAAATAAGTATTTTGGCATTTATGTATTGTTCAAATGTAAAATTGAATTTAAAATATATAATCTGCTGGATATGATAAAATCGTATTTTCTAGTATGATGATGATGGTGATGATGACGATGATGATGCTCCTGTTGATGGCAGATGATAATGATGATGATGATACAACTATTTCCCTTGAACATAAATTGAACATAATAGATACACTGTAAAGAAATTGGACTCACTAATGCATCAATTTTTGTCTACACGAGATTGTGTGAAATTTCACTCAATGTAGTTACCCCGTACCTTTTTATTCTCACTCAGATCAATTTATTTATAGTGCCAACACGTGAAGAATATTTATTTGCTTTATCTGTTTAGGTCTATCGGCTATAGATTTAACAAGTATGTAGACATTTTGGCAACAGCTTTTAATTCTTAATACATTCATATCTTGTAACAAAGTGATTTTCCAACACCCCCACATTTGTGTTCTTTTATTTTATTTTATGAATAAATATGATGTACCGTACCGTCATTCTTTTTGGCATTTCAAACACCGTCCGTCACCGCACAGCGTCCCGCCGATAACTAGCAAATTCACACCGCGATGATAATCGTACGCCAGTCTTCTACCTGTCAGCGAAGGAATCAGTCGTGCCGAGCTCCAGCCTGCCGTCTAGCCAGCATTAAGTCACCGCCTGAGTAAGAATTTTACAAGTCCCACTTAGGAGAACTACGCAGCCGCTACCGAAACGTCACCAGGACCTAGGATTTAAGCCGCCGTCAGCGTTTTAGTTCACCACGAGGCATCGCAGAGACCAGTCCAGCCGTCAGCCGTTCCAGTAAGACCTACGTCACCAGTAACGAATTGGTAAGATTTCACTAAGTCCAGCCTGAAGAAACTGCGCAGCCGCTAGGATTCGCCGTACGAATATAGCAGATAGGCTTTATTCAAAGGTTTAGTCTACCAGGAGCCGTCGTCGCATCCAGTCGCCCTTCCCGAAGATACGTCACCGCTGGAAGTAGGTAAGAATTCTACAAGTCCAGTTTAGATGAACTGCGCAGCCGCCAATCCAAGACGAGGGACTTAGGAAACAAATGAAATTGGAGAAGTCAGCTCATCTCCAGCCGCCGCCAACACCAGTCCAGTCCGAAGACCGCCGAAGTAAGTTAGGTACCGCGCAGATTCAATGCGCAAGTCTCTTGAGGTGACAAGAGACCTGACGAGGTAATTGTACTGCAGAGTTAGTTCTGTTCCAGCATTCCGACCGACCAGACGTGCCCAGGAAGAGAAGTGAGTCAAGGTTTAGGGAACCTAGATAAAGACTTGGCTGCTGTCCGTTGTACTAATCATATCTTCTCTTTTTAGTTATCTGCCGTACCACGACAAGGAAAGGTGCACTGTTGTCTCTGTCCGGTGCACTGGACCTAACTGCGAGTTCGGCTTATAGGATGTTGTCTCCCCCTTTTTCTGTCCTATGAGTTGAAACGCAGGTCGTACCGAATCGCCGAAATATGACAAGGAAGGGTGCATTGTTGTCACTGTCCGGTTCATTCGACCTAACTGCGCGCTCTGCTGATAGAATGCCGTGTCCCAGTTCCTTTCTGTTCTATGAGTGGAGACGCAGGTCGTAGTTAATCTTGTTTTTCTTTCAGGTACGACGTGGTTGGGTGTACTGTTGTCTCTTTCCGGTACACTTAATAACCTAACCTAACTGCGCGTTCGGCTGATAGGATGTTGTCATCCTTTCCTCCCTTTCTGTCCTATGAGTTGAAACGCAGGTCGTAACTAATCAATCTTTCTTTCAGAGATTTTCTGCTAGCCGCCTGCCAGGATTAAGGAGCCCCGCTGTTACTGTATTATTGCTTTTGTGTAAAGATAGTAGCCAAGTCTAGTCTATAGTTATTGTTTGTAGCTTTGCTTTGCTAAATCGCTTCCTTCTTTCTGGTATCTGCACTACCGCTTACCGCCTTAACCGTTCCGCTAGCTCTGCTGTGTTTTGCTTTCGTCAGGTCACCGCTTAACACCGCACCGCCATTTTACCGTTTTCCGTAGTCACCCTGTATATAACCGTCACCGTTTAGCTTTAGATTTAGATTAGCATAGTGTAAATAGGTTTAATTGGACTATAAATAAATGTAAATATTTCCCAATTTGTGGTCTTTTATTCCTGTGTGAAGTCTAACTCTCTCTAGACCCTCTGGACATACCGTGTGTTCACTGTAGCCGCCCGCGTAGTGGTGTCTCTGCACTATAAACAGAAATTGGCGCCCGAGGAAACCGCCGCCGCTCAGGCGTCATAGTGACCATAAACGTAGTAATCTATACAATAGGCATTTAGGCATCGAAGGCAAAAGTTACATTTTTATAAACAAACTTACAAACTCGTAAACACACTTTCAGTCGAGGCGCGAATTAATTTTTGGCTTCGTTTCTTAATTAATACTTTTAATTTAGCGTCGCTGTTAGATGGCATACTATTTTATATTGTTAAAAACTACATAGATTCAATTATTTCATGTCCGCTGTTACCGCACGACCGCTAATTCATTCTGCCCGATTATAGCGGATGTGAAGTAATTGAGACCATAAAGTATTTGCCGACGTAAAGTAATGTAACTTCTAAAAGTCAACACTTTCCGGAAATGACTTCATTGCGGTAAGGTAGGCGGAAAATTCTTTTTAGTACCTACATATGAATTGTTTGAAATATAAAAATAGTCCACAAAATTATGGAAAACTTTACCATATTACTTTGTATTTATATCCTTGGATATAACGATAGTATTATATATATAAAAAAAATTAAATTAATAATAGTGTCTAAAATCTACGTCGTTTCGAGTCTGTCAGCATGCGCACTTTTCGTTATTCATAATGAAAAAACAAAAGACAATCTGATTTTAGAGACCTTCATATAGATATGATGTCTTTTTCTTAAACAATACATTGTTGTGAAAATGGTATGACTGGTGACGTCATAAAGGAATAAAAGTGATGAATTGGCATGGAAATTAAACAACTTTTTCTCATTTTTTTTATTACTAAATTTCCAGATCTATTGCAGCGTAAACATCTTTATATCATTCATACTATGGTGCAAAGCAGGTGACGCTTGTTGAAACATCAATCAAATTATTTATTTTGACACAATATTTACTTTTAGATTTAAATTTTACAAACTAACTTTTTTAAACACGATTTTTCGTGACGTCATGCGCAGGCAGGACGAAATTGGGCTGACGGAGGAGCACTCCATAATATTATTCACACCATGGATAATAAATAAAATATGAAAGAGACGTAAATTGTAAAAATGATTTCATTAAAGTCACATTTGGTCTACGTGACATAAGAAATGCACATGTGGAGAGATTCGAGGTAAAGTGGATTCGGTGTTTCTACACATTGGCCTATATAATTAGAAATTACATCCAATAATTTGTATTTTATTATCACTATTATACAACCTAAAATTTGAGTCCACACACAAATGTGTTAAAATAATTAAACTTTTCGTTGAGTCATGTTCACTCAACTATTTATTAACCAAATAAGTAAATGATAACATTGATTAACCTTTGAGTTAGCTCGCTAAATTATATGTGTTATTGGTACAGCGTACAGCCAATAGTAATTAAAATCAGTTCTTGATTACAATCAAGTAAACGTGTTTGTTGTCTGACAGCAGCATGCAAACTGCTCATCGCTATCTGTAAACAGTTTTGTGATCCTCTACTCAAAAGGGGGTAACATTATCAACGAATGGAATGTTTATTACACAATATGTTCTCACATACGAACCTTATCTACAAATTAAGGGTACTGAGATTCTGTCGTTTTTGTTTTCGACAATGTTGGCAATAGCATTCAATGCGCGTTCATTTGTCTCATTCATTTGAGAACTGTTGTTGTAGTGGCGTGTTAAAATCAGTGCCGCTTTTCTGATTTCTTTTTGCAAAGGGAAAGGGGCCATTCCAAATTTTTAACAAAATCAAAACTGTTTATGGGGATGGGGTGTCGTAAGTATAAAGCCGTCATAACGAATGGTCATGTTGAACGAATGAGTGGGCGTCCCTCAATTGTGACTGATGAGATGATGAACAAGATCGAAGAAATGTTTCAATGCGACCGTCGATTAACTTTGGACGAGACGAACGCAGTGTTTGTACAAATCTCTAGATTTCTTCTGCATGAATGTTAACCAAGGGAGTGTGCTTGTTGCAAGACAATGAACATCCCCGCACAAGGGGGGAAGGGCAAAAAGGTTTTTCGCCGACGATGAGGTCCACAATGGACCAGAGAGAAGGATGAAAGCGACTACGCTGAAAAATAGTGTTTTTGTACCTTTCCGAATATGTAAATTTTTCATAAATATACTGCGTTTCGATTTTTAAAAATACGAGTTACTTACTTACTTATTTTGTGGATATGCCTCAGATTTTGTTTTTTCTCTCTAAAAATTGTGTTGATAAGCTCATTTCAAAATAATTTCAATCATAAATAACATTGATTTTACAGTACGACATTTCTTACTGTATAGAATTAACTTCAAAGATATTCAATTTAAAAAAGTCTAGGATTCTCAAAGTAATACGTAAATGAAAATTGAATTTCTTTCACTCGTATAGCCGTGAAAAGTACCTACGTTTAAATTAAATAGAAAGGGTACCTATTTGAAAACCTTTTTTTCTACGGCCTGAGTAAATTCTGTAGACGCTGATTTGACTGCTTTGGAAAAAATACGTCCTACGTTATTGATTCAAAACAGAATATAATTTAGTTGAAAGATAAAATCTACAAATGCTTTCATTTTAGATTATTTTAGACTTATTGAAGAAGTAGAAAAAATAGAGTCAACGGTATAATCAAGCCTTGACGTGCGTTAGTAAAGCTCCAAACTTTTTTACTGTTTACACTCTTTGTGACTAAGTCTCAGCGACTAAATCAGTTTGTGTACACTTTAGTTGACTTCCAGCTTAGCCTTTCTAAATTTAATCCACTTCGTTGGGGAAAATCACGTAGAACGGCATTTTTTCTTCAACAGCTAGGTGATACAGTCTAGGAGCTCAGAGGAACGCACGTAGAGATCGAAAGCCAGCGCAAGAACGTCGTCATCTTATTTGTATGTAAATCCTCGTGAGCTGGTAGCTGCGAATCGCCTAAGGCTTATTAAGGATTCATGAGGGAGGACCACCGTCGGTACACTGAAAGAAGTGTTCAAGTATATGTCGTAATTATTGACAAGAAAATACTTAAATAATATTTTAGATTCAGTTGGTGTCATCTAGGGAAAACAACATGTTCTAAGAATTCGATGCTACAGATTTAGAAAAAGTAACATGAAATACTGCATTTCAGATGTGAATAATCTCTTAAATCTTGATCAGGCCATTAAACTACTGGATTAAGAGATATTAAAAGTTTGACAGTATGAAAAATCAACGCAAAAAAACACATAAATATGAATGTCTTAAATAGTTTAGAGATGTCGTGATAATCATGAGCTTTGATAATTGTTTCGAGATTTCAACGTTTATTTGGGGCTGGTACACGAAGGAATTTAAGTACTTGTATAAATCATCTTCTGAACTTTGGAAGAAGCACGTGTTAAGCTCAAAGCATTAGGAATATGGGGATTTATGTTTAATGTAAGTATAAGTTGCTTTGACAGAAAATGATATCATTTATATACTATATAAGAAATTATTTGGAAAAGAACACATGTGGCAAACAATTTTTATTCAGATTGATATAAATTAGACATGGTGTGATTCAGATTAATTCCATTTTTAAAAAAGAAAAGCAATCTTTAAAATGTAGAACTGGTTTAGCTGAGTTGTCATGGTTGAATATCATATAGATCTTTGTTCATAGTGCTGTTATAGTTATTAGGAGCAAGATTAAGAGATATATACATTTTCTTTAAAAGTTTACAGTCACCATACTCACATTATCCACGTGTAAGGTCATCCCGATTCCGACCTTCTGACATCGCAGTTCCTCTTGCATATGCTCTCCGACACCCTGGATATGTCGGCGGAGTCCTGGAAGACACCGACAGCAAGTTACGCATTTTCTTTTTCAATTTTACATTGTTTGTTCGACTACCTGTCTCATGAACACCTCGGTCCACCTGATGATTCTGCTGCCGTTGGCGCAGATGTGGTTCTTGGCGTTGTGAACTCTTGTCGAGGGTATACCGCTCAGAGGGGTGTTATCGATGCCGGGCACCACTCCACGAACATAAAAATTATTATCTCAACATAGTTTTTTAAAAAAATGTCTTCGATAAGTTTTTGTACCTCCCTTCGTGTA
Source organism: Anoplophora glabripennis (assembly GCF_000390285.2). NCBI lineage: Eukaryota > Metazoa > Arthropoda > Insecta > Coleoptera > Cerambycidae > Anoplophora > Anoplophora glabripennis. Next base: position 677,196 of record NW_019416390.1, on the reverse strand, counting down.
AGTTCTTACATTTTACATTTATTGTGTAAATTTACATTAATCAAATGTTAATTTATAAAATTTATTTGCAAATTTGCAAACTAAAAACTTACAAATACAATTAAAATCACCATTTGAAACCGTACACTTACATTGGCCGCATATAAATTTACGAAATCTAAGAACAAATATGTAAAAAAATAATTCTGGAGCTTGGTAGAAAAAGGGCCAATGTCTATTGCAGTGGACATTGGTCGTTTGTTAAACGTTTTAAAAGTGTTTCAAGGACCAAAGTCCATACATGGGCCCTTTTTCTAGTAAACTAGTATGGGCTTAGGCCATTTTAAAATTTAAATAATTAAGGCTTATAATACTTGTTAACAGTGGCCCTTTTTGTGATGCAAATATGTAACATGTTAAATGTAATTTTTGGACATTGACCCTTTTTCTACCAAGCTCCAGAGTTATGACTGTAAAATCTTACATTTACAGTGAAAGAAACTTTAAATCTACATTGGTCAGATGCAAATTTATTAGATGTAATTTAAAGTTGATTGTAAAACTCTATAGTTACGGTCATATTGACTGCAAAATCTTCCAAATATAGTTATAAACAAAGGAAACTGTAAATTTACTTTTTTTTTTGTAAATTTATAGGATCTAAGTATATAAAAAAATATAGTAAAATCTTACATAATTAAAATAGTGAAAGAAACTGTAATCTACATTATAGATGTAAATTTATAAGATTTAAATGTAATTTTACAGTTACGACTGTAAAATTTGACAAATGCCAATCGCCATTAAAATTGTAAAAGGGTCTGATAGAACACAAAAATATTTTTTCCTATAGACTTATCGTCTTTTGTCTTTGAAATACTGGGAGTTGAAAAAAAATTAAATCAAATTTTTGCTATACCTACATTTTCTAAAAAAAAGGCATAATATATTGAAATTTGTACAGGTAAGTTTTCAAGTATGTTAAATACTTTGCTGTTGCTAGTTTTTGGCCCTTTGGATCATATCACTAGCTATAGACCTTACCCAGTGACAACTTTTCTTGGACTAGGTATTTACAGGTAAATATTGCAACGAAAAATTTCACTTTACATACAGCCATACTTCAAATATAACCTTCTCGGATGGAAATAAACCGAACACACTGTACGTGGTTGACTTTGGGGGTAAATTGCGCTTTTCTCAAAAATACGGCATTTTAACTACTTCAACAGGAGTACCTTTTATATAAAATGAAATTTTATATTATAATATATGACACACAAAAAACCTAACCTCAAAGAAAGCTGTCATAAAATGTCAATAGGTAAGATTGTACCGACATCTAGTATATGGTAAAAAAATAATAATGGAATATTTAGCTTCCTTAAAAAATTACCCGTATCAATTTTCAATGTTTGATTTTTGGAAAATATATGGTTAAAAATTGATTTTAAAAAATCGTAAACAACTAGACTAAACAAAATTTGGAATCCAGAACTCTAAGCAGATTAGAACGTATTTATTTAGTACTAAAAATTCAATTCAAAATTTAAAACAATAACATTGATGAATGAAACAACTCTCTAAAGGATAAGATTCTGTAGTATCATATATTTGATAGGAATTTATTCCAAAGAAATGTTTTTGATTGTTCCTTCAAATAGGAATGCATACTTCTTAAACACTTTTCATCCCAAAGTATCTTCCGAGGGCTTAAAACCTTAATAACTAGAAGAAGCAAGAATACCGGATTTTCTTTACGATTCTCTAACTTCTGTCTGAGATTTGCTGCTTCACCAAAAATTGCGTCGTTTTGTAAACTAGCAATGCTCTCATTTGACATCCATTATTCATTTTGTTTGTAATGTTTATTTGTCAAGATTGAATTGATATCAATATTGAAGACGGAAGCTTAAATATACCACCTGTGCATTGATTCTTGCCTTACTGTTCTCTTGATGTACCTAGCCCTAATAGCCCAATAGCTCCTAGTGGGCGGGTCGCTGTCACCACCAGAGGTGACATCTAGGGCCGGACTCATCACGGCAATTAATGTTTAATCTGGAAGGTGGACCGCGGGCCTGTTTGTTATTATGTCGTTACGTCGTGGAAAATGACCTAGATCATCAGAGGATTAAGTCCGTGTTGGGGGCTCATATAAATGCCCGGTAGGACCAGCGAGAATACGTAATGATTTTCTGATAGGTATTTGGACTAGACGATTAAATTTATGTACGGGGTGTCCGAAATGCGGTGATCATAATAAGGCCGATAGCTTTTGTTATATATTACTTAAAAAATATGAAATACGAAACAAATTCACTCCCTCCCTGCGGATATAAGTTACAAATATGAAATTACTTACACTTTGTCTACTATCAAAAAGTCATTTACTATATTTCTTTCATAAATGTAACAGTTTTTACCAAAAAAGCAAATTATATTATTTTACACATTCTAATCTGCAATAAGTGTTAAAATTTGTAGTAAGTGGTTGTCATATAATTGATAGTAATATTATTGTTATTACTAATTAATATTCAAAACTATATTAATGCTAAAATGACCGATATGCATTGACCCATGGTAACTCTTTAGAAGCATCTCGAATTTACGCTTATATACAGGGTGTTTCACAACTGTTGTGCCAAACCGATAAGGCTTGTAGAGGGCATCAAAATAAGCAAGTTTGCGTAATAAATCCCTGTGCGTTGTCCCGCGCGGTCGCCCGACTTGACCCCTTTGGATTATTTTCTCTAGGGCCACGTAAAAGCTTTGGTGTACGAGACCTCCGTTCCCAACAAAGAAGACCTACTGGGAAGAGTGATGGCCACGTCCTTACAGGTTCAAGACACTTCGGCTTCGGCTTCGGCTTCGGCTTCGACTTCGGCTTCAATGAGGCTTCTGTCCATTTTAGTGTAAGGCATATGTACAAGATATCCAAGAATTGAGGAACATGGGTATTTTTAATCCGATATTTGAATGATTCCTTCGAAGCACAGAACCTGGTGTAGATCATTTCCAACATTTATTATATTTTACGGTTTTCTGTTTACAATTAAGACTAACTTTTTCGATACATGTATTCATTTTGTTTTTTAGTCTGGTTTTTATATTCAGCAGTTATCAATCCTTCCAGCCATATTGGCATATCGTTGTTTTTTGATGTTTCCAGAAATGTTACCACTTTTTTTGAGAAGAAACTTTGTAGATGGTTAAGTCCANACCATATTATACTGCAATATTCCAGCTTAGATCTAACATACGAGAAATACAGTGTTTTAAGGGCTTTAGCATTACTAAAGGTATTACAGTTCCTGATGATAAATCCAAGCATTTTACTTGCTGACGATTGTATATTTTCAAAGTGAGCTGAAAATGTCAGCTTCTTATCGAAGATGACCCCTAAGTCTTTAATGGTTTCACATCGCTGTAAAATGGTTGAATTAAACATATAACAAAATGACACAAATGCTTGTTTCCTCGTATAGGTCATAACCTTACACTTTGATACATTCATGCTGAGATTGTTAATCTGACACCAATGTTCAATTTTATTCAACTGATTCTGGATGTTAATACAGTCAGATGAGGTGTCAATTTTAGAGTAAACTTTAAGATCATCAGCAAACATCAAATAGTGACAATCAACAATAGAACACAAATCATTTATAAAGAGTAAAAACAGAAGTGGACCCAGATTAGAGCCCTGCGGTACTCCCGACACTGCCAAAAACTCACTAGATCTATAACCGTTGTAAGCAACATATTGAACCCTATTACTCAAGTAAGACATGAAAAATTTTTGCAGAGGTACACTAAATCCAAATGCATTTAACTTATTTAGCAAAATTTTATGATCAATGCGGTAAAATGCCTTTGAAAAGTCCGTATAAACCACATCTACCTGACCATACTGATCGATAACTTCAGATAAATACTGCGTAATACTTAAAAGGTTTGTGGTAGTAGATCTCCTTTCCATAAATCCATGCTGATATGGCGAGATGCAGTTAGATACGGAAGAATATATTAGATTATACAATGACTTTTCAAATATCTTAGCAAAGTTGTTCAATATAGTAATAGGGCTGTAATTAGTTACCAATGCCGGATCCCCAGATTTCAAAATAGGACAGACCTTACCCATTTTCCATAGCTCAGGGAACGTTGCAGTTTTTAAGCACATGTTAAATAATATTAATAACGGATATACAATATTTTATTAAATAACTAGGTATTTGATCACTCCCAGAGGTTGCTTTGTTTTTTAAACTATCCATAGCTACCAATATATTGGTAACCGAAAAAGTGTTAACCGTTAATACAGGAAAATCATTCAATGGAATCTCTGGGGTCACGTTACAACCGTTTGTATAAACATTACTAAAATATCTACAAGACGCCTTAACAATTGATTCAGGTTTATCATAGATATTCAGATCATCAACTAACTGTGTAGGAATTCTAGATGAGTTCTTTTTGTGCTGAATAAACCTCCATAAATCTCTACTGTCATTAGCAACCGAGATCTGGACATCAATCAAGTATGACTTATATGCCATATTAATTTGTTGCTTTACTTTTTTTAGAGATCTGGTCTCTTTAAATTATTATTATTATTTAAGTTATTATTGTATTTCCTAAATTTTTTATGATACATATCTTTTACCCTAATGAATGAAATAATCTCTTTGGTATACTATACTGGTTATCTATGCCTTCTATTATAAAATAAAGGAACATGTGAATCAAATATTGAATACAACTTCGAGTAAAACCGACTTCACGCTTCATTGGCATCCGTAAAACTATGCAAAAAATTCCAATCAACATCAAGTAACACTTGATACAGCGTCACATAGTCAGCTCTACGATGATGTGAATCTACCCTGACAAGATGAATATCATCACAATCAACCACACAATTTACATTGCAAATAACTAAATCAAGTAGTTTACGATTAACATTAACAATATTGTTATTATTATATTGTTGTTGTTAAGTGTTAAAATTTGTAGTAAGTGGTTGTCATATAATTGACAGTAGTATTATTGTTATTACTAATTAATATTCAAAACTATATTAATGCTAAAATGACCGATATGCATTGACCCATGGTAACTCTTTAGAAGCATCTCGAATTTACGCTGATATATAGGGTGCTTCACAATTGTTATGCCAAACCGATAAGGCTTGTAGAGGGCATTAAAATAAGCAAGCTTGCGTAATAAACCTCTGTCCGGAAATTTGCCGTTTGGGCACTTCAGCAAATTATCCCACACTTTGCTTTGCAAGCGCGGTAATATTTGAATGAAATCTTTCGCGATAGGTGGATAGGCCGAGACGGCCCTGTGCGTAGGACCGCGCGGTCGCCCGACTTGACCCCTTTGGATTATTTTCTCTAGGGCCACGTAAAAGCTTTGGTGTACGAGACCTCCGTTCCCAACAAAGAAGACCTACTGGGAAGAGTGATGGCCACGTCCTTACAGGTTCAAGACACTTCGGCTTCGGCTTCGGCTTCGGCTTCGACTTCGGCTTCAATGAGGCTTCTGTCCATTTTAGTGTAAGGCATATGTACAAGATATCCAAGAATTGAGGAACATGGGTATTTTTAATCCGATATTTGAATGATTCCTTCGAAGCACAGAACCTGGTGTAGATCATTTCCAACATTTATTATATTTTACGGTTTTCTGTTTACAATTAAGACTAACTTTTTCGATACATGTATTCGTTTTGTTTTTTAGTCTGGTTTTTATATTCAGCAGTTATCAATCCTTCCAGCCATATTGGCATATCGTTGTTTTTTGATGTTTCCAGAAATGTTACCACTTTTTTTGAGAAGAAACTTTGTAGATGGTTAAGTCCACTGGTTGGTTATTATGTGTCTTTGAGTACCTATATGTTTAATTACAAATTCACCCCTTGACTGATCGTTTTCGCATAAGAGACTACTTATTTTAAATTTTAAAGTTTTTAAAAATTTTTAAATTTTAAAGTTTAAATAATATGCTTTCTTTTTCATTGCAGTGTGGCAAAAATACATAGATACAAGGATGCTGATATTCCAATATTATATATTTTATTTGTAATTATCTGAAATGTGCCAAAATTATTTTAGATTATCTGTTATTTTCATCTAGTTAGGTATGATAATTATTTCTGCTTGTATATAGAAAATATTAAAATTTGTCAATTTAATGTGGATGAATAATCCATGCAAATAATCCTTGAATGAATAATAAATTGAATAATAAATTGATGAATAATCCTTGCAAATCATTGTTTAGGAATTAGATTAGAATTCGTTTTTTAAACTATTTATTTGTACAGATAAGAGCAGCGATGTAACAAGTTGCGTTGCGGAAATAAAGGAATTTATATTTATGAACAGGCGGAAAGTTTTCCAAAGCAAATAAAACAACATGCTATGTATGCACTACTCTCTTTCATCATGAATATCGTAGAGAAGACTGGGAATTATTAAAACTTGATATTCTTAGGCTAAAAATAACAAAATAAATACTTTAAAAACTCAGTTTGTCAATATTTCCTCTTAGATCAAAGAAGGAAATTCGAAGTTATTTTGTTAGTGAAGGGTGGTCGCTGATGGAATGATACTCTAGTGGATTTTCAAATAGATTGGAGATGGTTCTAGTATTTTTCTGCTTTGAAAATAATATTTTGTTTACATTTTTCAGCGACAAATTGCTATTTATTTTAAAAATTTTCTTTGAAAGTTCCTTTCTTAAGATAAATATATGTTTAATTAAGTTTCTATCTAAAGAAAAATATATAACTCTTACAATTATTTATTTTCGGAAGATGTTTTCGTCTTTAAATATTTTTTATTATACATTATATCTTCTATATATTACCTTATATAGTTATCGATTTTCCAAAGATAGAAATGTACAGTTTCTTAGATAGGTAGCACTGGTATTTGCCCAGTACATGCATTGCAGAATTATTGAAAGGGACATTGAAAATTATCTCTACGAAAACAGGTGCATACTTTGTAAAGTAGGTTGTGATGATAATTAGATATGGTACCAGCAGTAATATGGCTAGACTCTTGAAAATTGGTTTCAAACCAAAATAGGTACCGAATGACCAATACTAAACACAGAGTCACTAGAAATGTAAATGGTAACTCTCTTAATTTGTCTATGTCAGTTAAAAATTAATATTTAAGCATTTTGATGCTATTTTAACTAAAATTTGTCCCATCAAAATCAAAATTTATTATATTCTAATTATGTAAAAGAAACTACCATGCTTTTTTCGGTTGTTATACCGTGGTCTATGCACTTTGCACTTCCTTAGCCTCAACTACAAATATTTGACCTGTCTTTGTTGTTCTTGGATAGGCTCTTTAGGGGCCTATAACCATGGTTATAAAACCACTAAGGACGCAACAGCTCCGTAGAATATGGTGGTCATTTGAGACCTTCCATATAACATGTTGCATCCAACGAGATGCTCGTGATCAGACGAGTCATTTATCTCAGAGACCAGTAAAAAGAAAGTGACAAACCGCACAAAGATCAGCAGTTAGCATGCCTGCCTTTTATGTTCAAAATGAAACAGGCCTAATTGTCAAGGTATTGTAGGAAAAGTGACTGGGTACAAGATTCATCCCCACATGAAAAGTCCAAAAGAAGTTAAGGCCAGTAAAAGATCGGCTTGACTCTCTAATTACTTCTAGGGTATACCGCATATTATACGAATGTGGAAATAATTTTTCAGATAGAGTTCGGTTATCACAAAAACGAAGGATCATGAAAGGGCCTTACATTTCAACCAGCCTGAGAAATCAGTCATCATCATCCATGATCGGAAGGACATGCAATAAATTCCGTTTTGTCTATATATTATACATGTTAGACCAACCTAGATTACCTCATAAAACGTTTTGGTAGCTGTGCTTATTGCTCGCTATGGATATGATTACAAGATGCGCGCAATAATTAACTTGGGTATATTTTCGAAATGGGTCGTCGATTTATATTAACGAGTTGCTTTTCTAATATATTTAATCAGAGAATACGTCTAAAAATGCTGTCTAGGTTCGTTAGACCCGAAATCTTAAAATCTTCGCCCATTCCAGTCCCGTTTCCTTTCATTTTAAGCGATCTCAATTCTCCTCATCTCTGTTGTTTTTCTCACGGTAGTCGTATGATATTTAAGTAAAGAAAATTGCGCTACAAATTACTTTTATTATACCACCATAACAAAAGTTGCACAGTGTTAACGAGTTCTTCTTAAAAAAAGACTTTACTAATGTTAACGAGCTCTTTTGGTGATCAATTTGTTGGAGCTATGCCCCAATCACTTCGTGTTCTTTGATACCGGAATAAAATAAAGTCAAAATCGTCCGTTATGACGAGCGGTACTTCGCTGTTGAAAGTTCGAACAAGAATGAACACGCGCCAGTATCCTTGGAAAAATTACTTCGGATTAGGTGGCGTTGAGCGGGACTATCGCTTTTTACCCACTCCATCTCCTTAGGCCCTGACGCCTCGTAGAGGCAGACCCTTACCCCATCGTCTCTGGGTTCGAACAGTTTGTTGGGCCTTCTCCTGTCCTGGCTGAACTCTGCCGGCTGGGGCCTTTTCTTCTGGCGCTCTTCTTTCTTCATCGGCTCGTCTGTGTAAACTCCCGGGGTGTTGTGTATTGGTCGCAGACGATTCGCATCGTCCACCTCTCTTGAACGGCGAAATCCGAGGACCTTTATGGTAAATTTTGCGTACATAATCACGAGCGTTATCCAAATGCCCAATATGCGTTAGATGAAGAACGGGCAATAAGTTACGAATATACTATGGCACTTGTGTGAACGACAGGATCTTGTAACCTAGCGAGACGGAAACCACTGGAAATCAAATAACATCCAAATAATATGAATCGTAATAAAGGCTTTCGTATGAGAAAAACCTGGTTACCTCTCCTAAAGAAATGCCAACGATGTTATTAGAGAAAGCACGTTACAGCACATCGCAGACCTGAAAGCACATGCAACGGCACCGAAGATACGGAGCAGCAGTCCTTCACTCTACTCCACAGAACTAGAACCGCGCACAGTGATGCCGACGTCATCATTCACATTCCACTCACATTTATGGGGGTATGGACGGACAGGTAACGACTATGATTTTACTGGGGATGCGCACAGCGGCCCCCGGCCTTTCTGCGCAGCTATGCCTGCGCAGAAAGGCCGGGGGCCAGTCACTGAAGCCAAAAATAAGATAAAAGCTCCCAATTTTTTCGGATAGCATGGATTTTCCTGAAAATTTGCATACANATTGTAGGAAAAGTGACTGGGTACAAGATTCATCCCCACATGAAAAGTCCAAAAGAAGTTAAGGCCAGTAAAAGATCGGCTTGACTCTCTAATTACTTCTAGGGTATACCGCATATTATACGAATGTGGAAATGATTTTTCAGATAGAGTTCGGTTATCACAAAAACGAAGGATCATGAAAGGGCCTTACATTTCAACCAGCCTGAGAAATCAGTCATCATCCATGATCGGAAGGACAAGCAATAAATTCCGTTTTGTCTATATATTATACATGTTAAACCAACCTACATTACCTCATAAAACGTTATGGTAGCTGTGCTTATTGCTAGCTATGGATATGATTACAAGATGCGCGCAATAATTAACTTGGGTATATTTTCGAAATGGGTCGTCGATTTATATTAACGAGTTGCTTTTCTAGTATATTTAATCAGAGAATACGTCTAAAAATGCTGTCCAGGTTCGTTAGACCCGAAATCTTAAAATCTTCGCCCATTCCAGTCCCGTTTCCTTTCATTTTAAGCGATCTCAATTCTCCTCATCTCTGTTGTTTTTCTCACGGTAGTCGTATGATATTTAAGTAAAGAAAATTGCGCTACAAATTACATTTATTATACCACCATAACAAAAGTTGCACAGTGTTAACGAGTTCTTCTTAAAAAAAGACTTTACTAATGTTAACGAGCTCTTTTGGTGATCAATTTGTTGGAGCTATGCCCCAATCACTTCGTGTTCTTTGATACCGGAATAAAATAAAGTCAAAATCGTCCGTTATGACGAGCGGTACTTCGCTGTTGAAAGTTCGAACAAGAATGAACACGCGCCAGTATCCTTGGAAAAATGACTTCGAATTAGGTGGCGTTGAGCGGGACTATCGCTTTTTACCCACTCCATCTCTTTAGGCCCGGACGCCTCGTAGAGGCAGACCCTTACCCCGTCGTCTCTGGGTTCGAACAGTTTGTTGGGCCTTCTCCTGTCCTGGCTGAACCCTGCCGGCTGGGGCCGTTTCTTCTGGCGCTCTTCTTTCTTCGTCGGCTCGTCTGTGTAAACTCCCGGGGTGTTGTGTATTGGTCGCAGACGATTCGCATCGTCCACCTCTCTTGAACGGCGAAATCCGAGGACCTTTATGGTAAATTTTGCGTACATAATCACGAGCGTTATCCAAATGCCCAATATGCGTTAGATGAAGAACGGGCAATAAGTTACGACAGGATCTTGTAACCTAGCGAGACGGGAACCAGTGGAAATCAAATAACATCCAAATAATATGAATCGTACTAAAGGCTTTCGTATGAGAAAAACCTGGTTACCTCTCCTAAAGAAATGCCAACGATGTTATTAGAGAAAGCACGTTACAGCACATCGCATACCTGAAAGCACATGCAACGGCACCGAAGATACGGAGCAGTAGTACTTCACTCTACTCCACAGAACTAGAACCGCGCACGGTGATGCCGACTTCATCATACACACTCCACTCACATTTATGGGGGTATGGACGGACAGGTAACGACAATGATGCCACTGGGGATGCGCACAGCGGCCCCCAGCCTTTTTGCGCAGCTATGCCTGCGCAGAAAGGCCGGGGGCCAGTCACTGAAGCCAAAAATAAGGTAAAAGCTCCCAATTTTTTCGGATAGCATGGATTTTCCTGAATATTTGCATACAAGCTCATCTGACCCCCCACTTCAAAAGTTATATTGTCTAGATGTGTGCTTTTTTCTATTTGGGGGTGAAAACTACCCTTGTACGAAAAAATACGAAAATCGAAGATTTACGTATTTTAAAGATTCAATTCATGTTCAAATATGTTGGAGAAAGTTCCTTTCATGTTTTTTAATATAATTTATGAAATTTAATTACTTTTCAACCCTTAAAAATCCTTAAAATCCTTCCATGGCCAAAAAAATTGAAAAAAAGTTTTTAACGGTTGAAATATTCTTTTGGTGCATTCGCAATGTATTGCATTTATTTTGTTATTCATTAGAAAGCTTACGATTCATTACAAAGTTGAAACCCTTAAAAACCATCGCTTATAATAAAATAAACAAAAAAAGATTATTGAAACTTGAGATGTTTTAATGGTATGCATATGTTAAATTATAAACTTTTTATTGGTTTTCAAATGATCTATGATATATTGCAACTTTTCAGCCACCCAAAAAACCCTTATGGAAAACCTACCCCTTATAAAAAACCTTATCCCTTATAGAAAAATTTCCTAAAAATTTCTCGCTTGGTGCCAACCTAAATTCGAGGCTTCGACCAATTTACGAATGTACACATACATATACATGTGAACTCGGATACGTGTGTGTATGTATATTATTAAAATACTTACTCAAATCTGTTTACAAGTGCTTCAAAATATACAAAGATGATGGTAATTTACCCGCTCCGAAAATTTTACCGAAAAAATGCGAATCATATTTTGACCATAATTTTTGTAATTTTAAAGTTATAAATTTACTCAAAAAAACATTTTGTAGAGAATTTAAAGCACTTTGAGTTCTGTGATTTGCAGTTTTTTCGAGCCCTTGATTTTTTAGATTTGTAAGTTAAAAGGGCTCAGGAAAGGCAGCTTAGTTTTGAGCTTCTAACGGTCATAACTCAGTCAAATTTTATCCTACAAAAATTTAAAAAAAGCAAATTGTTCAGTAAGAAATGGCCTACAATTTCTTATTCTATCATTTTTTTTATAACTTTGTTAGTTTTTGAAATATTTCCTAAAAAGGCGATTTTTTTTTAAATTTAAAAATTTTATTCAAAAGTGAATGAAATTTTTTTTAATTTAGGCTTCTAAAATCGTTCAAATTCCCAGAATCTACTGTTAATACATAAATAAAGTAAATTGCAGAAGAAATACGTTTAATTCTTTTTTCCGCTGTCATTAATTTTTATACCGATTTTTTTTTATCAAAAATCAAGACAATCATTTTATTTTGATTGTAACTTCATTAGTTTTCATGCTAACGACGTCTACCACCACTCAATTTAAAGATCTTTTCAAGAACTTTAATAGGTGTTATGTAAGTTTTCCTCGAAAAACCTTTAATTTTTCCGCTACAGGACGTTGAACGTTTCGATTATAGCTATCTTCGAAATTGACTTCAACTTCTGGGAGTCATAACTCGGGTTCTATACCGTCTACAAAAATAAATTTGCTATTTAATTACCTTCTTTTTTACTTATGATAATTTCTTTGATAAAACTTGTAGTTTTTGAGATATTCGCGAAAAATGGCTCAAAAACATGCATTTTGGGGCTAAAAGCGAACATGTTTAGGCGCAAATAACTCAAAAAGTATTGAATGTACAAAAAATTCTTATAGAACATTTTTTGCTTAAAATTCGACCTCGAATCGGGAGGTTATTTTTAATAAAAAAATTCACACCCTCCAGAAGGGATGGCATCCACCCATAGGGTAAAAGCACACATTGGCACTATACAATTGATGTATAACTTTTGTTTCTTGGGCTATTCCCTAGCTACAGTTCAAATTTCACGTCAATCCATTCCATCCGAAAAAATTGGGAGCCAAAATGCTTCAGTGACTGGACTACAGGGACCGACGACGACATTTCAAACGCTTCAGTTGCGATGAAGCTTTTGCAGAGTCAGCACTGAAGATGCCGACAATGAGGAGCGTCGAAATGTTTGCAATCATTGCATACAACAATTTACAGAGGCCACTGAAAAAGGGCTCAAAGGACTACTGTCTGAAATGTGGTTTTGTCTATAGTGGCCTTAGATCCAATAACAGGAACGGAAATTAATATCGGGACGGACCTATAGTTTTTGATAACGTGTCCGTCCCCACAGAGCTTAGCACGAGAAAATCAAAAGCAAGCCAATAATTCCTAGCTAAGACTAAGGAAGTGCGTCGTAAAGCTGTAACTGGCAGAGATCAGGTATATAGGTCACAGCATAACAATGAAAAAAGAAACATGATAGGTACTTTAAATAACAATTTTGTAAAAGACTTAAAAGCACTAGTAATAGTACAATTAACTTTTACTGAACTATTTATTATCTGAACTCTATCTATTCAGTTACAAAGTAGTCAGTGTTGTAGAAATCAGTAAGTTTGTACTACAGCGTTAAAAAATCATCACCGCCTGTGACTATAGATTCTTGATTTACAACATCCGACATTGCCTTAAAATAGACTTTATCTCGGTGATATTTATCATTCAGTGTGTAGGATTTTAATATGTATTCCTTTTACGATTATTGAGCAACTTCTGCAATTCCGTAAAATATGGAGGCCTGTCTTTCACAAGACAGAAATTCTACACACCAATAATAAAAAAACTTCCCGAAACTTGATAATAAAAAAGTTTGAGAGCTTTTTCCACTTCTTGTTACATAACTAGGTAGAAAGTTGCCTCGTTCCCCCCATATATAAACAAGAATATAAAGTTTCGAGTTCATATAAATAGAATCTAAAAAATAGGGAACGTTCTTTATTACTTAAACTGGAAATTAGATTAATCCGCGGAAAAAAATTCTTTTGAATTATGTAGAAAGTTACATAATATATTTATCAGTGTGACATTGCAGGGCCAAGAAAGAAGTTATAATAATGTATTTCTGGAAGTCCTTATGCATAAATTGCATTAAATGGGTCGTAAAGGAGGGTTGAAGAAGTTGTGGAATTGTTTAGTACAAAGAATTTTTATCCGAATATTTATAAAGCAAATAATATTATTTGTAATTGAATACAATCTGAATAAAATTAGTCATCTCTAACTTACGTAATATGAACAAAGATACAAGTAGTTGGAATAATATAGAGCAGAATAAATACATTTGCAAACAAGAATTTAAATTATTTCTTTTTCCTAAACGATAACTATGCTGACAACAATACCTGCTTCCACTTATCACTAGCCAAAAAAAAATTAAAGAATAAAATATCCTAAACTTTCAGGTGATTTTCAGAAGCATTTTAACTAACTCATGGTTATAGAGTAATAAAAAAACAAATTGAATTTTCTAGTTAAATTAAAGAGGATGAATTATACTAAAAGAGCTGACAGATGGGATTGCCAAAAAAATACTGAATCCTTTAGAAAAGCAAACAAACATTTTGAAAAAATTTTCCGCTGGATTTTTTAAGATTTCCGTTGAACACGGTTATTCTCTCACACATGTTCACAAATTTTAACTGATCTTCTGATAGATATTGTTTTACTTAGGCTAGAATAATACGGAGCTCTATATTATCTATATACGTTAAAACGATATGTGTTAAAACAATCGATATTACGACCTCGTGAGTAGTGTGTTATAGTAGCTGAACTCGCTATTGATATGGCTACACAGAATGTGCCCGACAAGTAATTTACGTTCCCAATGGCAGATTTTCTTTTAGAGTATATTTTTAAAACGTCGCTGATGACGAGCGTTATGCAAATGCACTGGCATTATATGAAGATGTATTTATGTACCCTTTATACATCTCAATAATTTATTTTATTTGAACATATCTTTTAAATTTGACTGACAACATAAGTGTAAGGTAAAATTACTTCTTCCACATTTTTTTTTTCAATTATTGGCTGCAAAATGTACCTGTTACACGACGATCTAGATTCTTGAGACTTATTCGATCAGCTGGCTGTGAGACCTCAGACACTATATGTTTTCCGTTGTATAATGTGTCAGTGGAGCATGTGTGCCGTTTCGCACGGTTATATCTTACCCGTAAATAAACACAAATATTTGCGCAGGGCTGTCAAATATAAGACATATCGGTCTCTGGTGCTATTCACAATACGAATATATGCCAAAAAATACGTGGAAGCGTATACAGGAACGTGTCTCTGAAAAAATTCTACTTCATATCCTAACGTCTACCAATGTCACGCTATTTTTTACTTAGCGGTGTCAACAGGTTTACTTTAGGATTTAAAATTCAAAATTAGGTAAGTACAGGGTGTTTCAAGTAAGGAGTAGAACGCAAAAACATCATTTATAAACAATTTCATTCGATATTTCGATTTATTTTATATATTATTCACCCTGCATCAAACAATTGTATCAAAATTAAAAAAACTCACTGCTTTGCATTTCCGATATTGTTAGCGAAAAGAAAAATGAACGTGACAAGATAAAAAGATTTTGACATACAGGGTGGTCCTTAAGTAAGTTTCAATAAAAAGCGTATTTTTTACTTTTTAAAGGTATTAAACTGTAACAAAAGCCGAAACGCGTGGTAATTTATTTGTTAGTTCTCGGAACGGGTGGACTAAACAGTAAAATATTTCAGCCAACACTAATTATCGAAAAGTTAAGAGTTTTCAAGTAGGTTTAACGTCACCACAAGGCTGTCCTTCGTGGAAGGCCTCATGAAATTTAGCAATATTTTTTAACAAGTTCACTTAGACCGTCGGGGCCATGTGTTGAGCATCTGGTAAAAAGAGAAAATCGATATTTCTAATAATACGCCAAATGCATTCAAAGGAACATAGAAATTCCGATATATTTAAATAAGTTGTTGTGAGGTAAATAATAATAGGTCAAATAGCTGGTTTTTAGGCGGATTTTCCAAGCTATAAGAATAGATTAAATAAGATTGACTAATCCGTCCAGTATTGCTACACGAAGTCACTAGAGGAAGGCTAGGTTTATTTGTTAAGTCCACATAGTCATAGAATTATTTATATAAATATAAATTCAGTCCATTAGACAACTATTAACATGGCATAGTTATGCCAAACCGTCCCGATATTCAGGGTTCCCGTCAGTAAGATAAGAATATAAACGCCTGGACCCAAGAAATGGGCTTGTCGAAGCGAGGTGTCGAATTCAGGAGAGATTTTTTTACAGTGTAGAACGACTAGTCATTGAGTACACACCCTTGACTCTTGGTATTAGCCAACAACTGGCCACAGACTGACCCCAATCCACCAAGTTTCCGGGGTTTAAATATTCTACATAAAATACTGAATGCATTAAAATTAGAACAGAAGAATTGGGAACAATGACTGAGTCAGTCCCTCAGTTTGTAGAGAGTTTGTGAGCTATATGGACATAGTGCAAGAGTCAGTTCAATAAGTATACAATTTACAACGTTTCCTTGCTTTTAAATCTAGAAAATTGTGCAATACTGACAAGTAATTAATCCCTATTATATTTATACTATTGATCTGTGAAATGAATTACATGAATATTTGTAGCAAAGGTATTTTTGTAAAGATGTCCAAATAAAGTAATGCCATATGTCCATAGATACAGTGTATAACTTTAAGTGGAAGTCAGTTATTTAGGGGTAATAGTTCTCCTGAAAACGAATCTGAAGTTCTTTTTTAAATCAAATATATAATCGAGTTTTTAAAAAAGCACTTTAATTCTTGGGTACGCCGCGCCGTTACTATAACATTCATGTATTTGTAACAAGATTGTTACAGTGCATGTGGAGGGAGATAGTGCGGGTCAACGGTGAAGAACCGAAGGGAGTCAGTTCGTCAGTTGTTGCTCCGCATTTGGAGACACTACATCTAACTGTAAATTTCAGCGAAAAAGAGCATTACTTCGCGGCGAGGAGTGTGGAAATTTACTTTTTAATAACCTTTCCTTTTTAAATATAAGATTTAACAACAATGTAGAAACCATTTCACAAATGTGCATGCTCTACGACTAAAGCGCGTCGTTATTTGAGGTTACATTAGCTTAACCAGCGGCGGAATACGAAAAATTACTAAAAATAAGGTTAAAAAAATAAGTTTTCACGACGGAATGTAAAAAAATAAACTATTGTTACATGTTTCTAAAGGTCAAATGAAGCCTCTAAATATGAACTCCACTCAAACTTACATTGTGTACTTATATTTCAAAGTTTTTACCATAGTTACAGGGTGATTATTTAAATTTTGAAAATTACTCTTACTCTCTCAGNCGGTGTCAACAGGTTTTCTTTAGGATTTAAAATTCAAAATTAGGTAAGTACAGGGTGTTTCAAGTAAGGAGTAGAACGCAAAAACATCATTTATAAACAATTTCATTCGATATTTCGATTTATTTTACATATTATTCACCCTGCATCAAACAATTGTATCGAAATAAAAAAACTCACTGCTTTGCATTCCCGATATTGTTAGCGAAAAGGAAAATAAACGTGACAAGATAAAAGGTAGGATTTTGACATACAGGGTGGTCCTTAAGTAAGTTCCAATAAAAAATGGTATTTTTTACCTTTTAAAGGTATTAAACTGTTCCAAAAGCCAGGACGCGTGGTAATTTATTTGTTAGTTCTCGGAACGGGTGGACCAAAAAGTAAAATATTTCAGTCAACACTAATTATCGAAAAGTTAAGAGTTTTCAAGTAGGTTTAACGTCGCCACAAGGCCGTCCTTCGTGGAAGGCCTCATGAAATTTAGCAATATTTTTTAACAAGTTCACTTAAACGGTCGCGGCCATGTGTTGAGCATCTGGTGTAAAGAGAAAATCGATATTTCTAATAACCCGCCAAATACATTCAAAGGAACATAGAAATTCCGATATATTTAAATAAGTTGTTAGATTGTGGCCAGAAAAATAATAATAGGTCAAATAGCTGGTTTTTAGGCGGATTTTCCAAGCTATAAGAATAGATTAAATAAGACT
This sequence comes from Anoplophora glabripennis, assembly GCF_000390285.2. Taxonomy (NCBI): domain Eukaryota; kingdom Metazoa; phylum Arthropoda; class Insecta; order Coleoptera; family Cerambycidae; genus Anoplophora; species Anoplophora glabripennis. The sequence continues at coordinate 659,299 of NW_019416390.1, read as the reverse complement.
GACTAATTCGTCCCGTATTGCTACACGAAGTCCACGGTGGGCTTGAACATGACTTAAATGCGAAGTTTTAGCACCACCGATTTTCTTTCGGCATTCGATTCCTGGAATCATAAAAAGACCAGAAAAAAAATTCTCCGTAATCCTCAGAGCCGTTTTCGAAAAAACACCCTTTTTCAACGAAGAAAAATTCACTGTTCGAGATATCGGGATTTTTCTATCTTTCGCTCACTTTTAGTTGCCAAATTTCCCCAATTTGGCAAAAATGACGTTTTCCTGAAAGTTTTACACTAGCACATAAACATTTACAAGCATATTTTTCAAATTGCCCCTTTTACTAAGATCGGAGATACTCATTGATGACTCTCAGAAACAGGTTAAAATAGAAAAAAATTTGAAAGGATGATTTTTCATTCGAGTGGCCGAGTATTCTTTTCCAAAATTTTGAAATCTGTATAGTCCGGCAGGGCTATTTTCCCGATACTTCCACACTTTACTGACCGATATAGGATAATTTTGCAAGCGCTACATAAAACATTGGGAAAACGTTCATCCTGTTCAGCATAATTCACACATTTTTTTAGATTCACTCATAAGCTACCACTGATTTTGACCATTTGTTTCTTCTTCTGCAGAGAAAACATATCCGCTCCCGATTTTCTTGATGGGTTCCTGCATGATCCTTTGGTCTTCTGTCCATACTTTCACAAGAAATTGAAATTTCGAAGAGAACAATTAGAACTTCACAGTCAAAGGGTCGAAGACCATCTGGAGTTTTAATTAATTTCACGAATAATATTGATCATTCGATCTGGAGTATCACAAAACGTAAGCAAACAATCGGGGGTGGGGGTTGGCGATAGTTCAATGACCTCGCAAATCAAACAAGGATGGAAATAAATGACATGATTCTCGCTTGTTGGCATACTACCGCAAAACTCACTCGAATGAAAAATCATTCTTTCAATTTTTTTCTATTTTAACCTGTTTCTGAGAATCGTCAATGGTCAATGAGTATCTCCGATCTTAGTAAAAGGGGCAATTTGAAAAATATGCTTGTAAATGTTTGTGTGCTAGTGTAAAACTTTCAGGAAAACGTCATTTTTGCTAAATTGGGGAAGTTTGGCAACTTAAAGTGAGCGAAAGGTAGAAAAATCCCGATATCTCAAACAGTGAATTTTTCTTCGTTGAAAAAGAGTGTTTTTTCGAAAACGGCTCTAAGGATTACGGTGGATTTTTTTTCTGGCCTTCTTATGACTCCAGGAATCAAATGCCGAAAGAAAATCGGTGGTGCTAAAACTTGTGTTCAAGCCCACTGTGAGTCACTAGAGGAAGGCTAGGGTGATTTGTTAACTCCAGTTAGTCACAGAATTATTTATATAAATGTAAATTAAGTCCATTAGACAACTATTAACATGACATAGTTATGCCAAAGCGTCCCGATATTCAGGGTTCCCGCCAGTAAGATAAGAATATAAACGTCTGGACCCAAGAAATGGGCGTGTCGAAGCGAGGTGTCGAATTCAGGAGAGATCTCCGAAAAAACAGGCAGTTTTTCCTTGGGTTCCGGATGGAGCAGTCTACTTAGTTTTGGAGTCTCGGGTTAATTTAATAATGGATAAAGTCATTCCAAATTTTACTATGGATCCCGCATTCCCTGAATCTCGGTACGCTGTCGCGTGTAAATAAATTAACTAATAATGTTGTTCGAGCCGTTGTGTCGTCATTTTGTTTGTCTGTTTTGTTTATTGTTATTAAAACCCTTCCTGGAAAGTTTTGGTGTTTCTTTTTGTTCTTCCAACTTCAGTGTCACCCTGTACAGCTAGTCACTGGACCACATTCTACGTAAGCAATGGTAAATGCCTGAAATTTTTTCTCTGAACATACAACCTCTCTAAGTCCCCACGTATTAATTAAAGTGTTATGATGATTATAAACTCCCTTTCGAGAAGTTAATAATAAACTCTTTTGGCAGTTAACACCGTTTTGATACTGGTTATAGCGGTAGATATAGATAAGTAAAGAAATAACCCCTCAGATTACAAAACTAATGCAAACAATTTCAATTTTTTTTTAATCTTATCAAATGAAGTCAAATAATATTTTTCCTTTCCAAAGATCTAGGTATGCAAAATATATCTAATCCCACATATAAGACTCCTAACTGCTGATATTGCGGGAAATTACTACTCTATGGTCTACATGCCTCAACAAACATTGAATACGACAATGCCTATAGTAAACAATTTATTAACTATTATACTTAGTAACAAATAAATCATACAAATTTTTAAAAAATGTTATGCTAAATATAATTAATACAAAAATACATAAATCAAGTATGTATATTGAATATGAGAAGGGAAGCTATCCGGTGAAACTATTTTAAGTAAAATTTTATTTGAATATTTATTAAATAATCGAAATTTTTTTAGTTTTAAAGTACCTTTATAGAAACTTATTAATTATTTATTAATCTAGAAATATCTAACTTTGTTTCATATTAGAATTGTATTTGAATTACCTGAACTTTGACACTATGAACAAACATTTCGTTAATAGTTAGATGTTTTAATTTTAAAGCACTCTTTGTAAAACTAAACCCGATAATATTATGATACATCATCATAATTAGAAAAGTACACTGAATTTTGGAGGGTACATTGTAAACAAATTTCACTCAAATTTCACTCAATTTTACTCTATAATGTATAAATTTCTGTCCATACCGGATTGAGTGAAATTTTCACTCTATTAGTGTACAACTGATTGTGAGTGGAACTATTGCATCAGAAATGAGTGAGTTTTACTCAAATCCGAGTTGTTGCTAACTATCATTGAGCGACTTTTGACTATTCTGAGTATATAAAACCAATTTAGAGTTGACTTTTTCTCTAATATGATTTAAATTTAACCATTATTCAGTCATTTTTTATTCAGACTTGGTTTTTAATTAACTAAATATTGAGTGCAAAAATAAGTCACTCATAAATAATTAATTATATAGTGTTCAAAACAATTTCACTTCGTGGTGCCTCCTCTTGTCCTGGCTGAATCCCGCCTGCTGAGACCCGCCGCCGCCGGCTAAGGCCTGTTCTTCTGCCGATCACGCTTTTGTGGAGCATCTAAGAGGCTCCTATGAACTGTGGCCGATATTACAGAAGCAATATGTAAGTGGTGCCATCTCCACGGCGTAATTCAAATTACTCGAAATTAATATACATTTAAACTCACTCAGTACTCTGATTTAGGTACAAGTGCACCAAATACGAGTTTACGTGAAGAATGTATTTAAGGAGTACCTATATTTGAGTGAAAGTACTCAGTTTTTATTTAAATATCATCACAAATGAGTAAAATGATCAAAATGACCAATATTGAGTGAAAATAATTTCACTCAATAATTTCACTCAATGGATTCACTCCCAAAGTTTCAATCACACCGATTTTTTTAGAGTGTAGAATTACTAGTCATGGCTCTTGGCCATCGTACTAGCCATCAACTGGCCACAGACTGACCCTGATCTACCAAGTTTCCGGGGTTTAAATATTCTTCACAAAATGCTGAGTGCATTAGAATTAGAACAGAATAATTGGGAACAATGACTAAGTCAGTCCCTCAGTTTGTAGAGACAGTGAGCGATTTGTACATAATGCAAGAGTCAGTTCAATAAGTACATAATTTACAACGTTTCGTTGCTTTTAAATCTAAAAAATTTTGTAATACTGACAAGTAATTAATCCCAATTATATTTATACATATTGTTCTATGAAATGAGTCACATAAATATTTGTAGCAAAGGTGTTTTTGTAAAGAAGTCCAAATAAAGTAATGCCACATGTCCTTAGGTACAGGGTATAACTTCAAGTGGAAGACAATTCTTGTGTTCTCCTGAAAACGAATCTGAAGTTCTTTTTTTTTAAATCAAATATATAATCGAGTTGTAAAAAGCAATTTAATTCTTGGGTACGCCGCGCCGCTACTGTAACATTCATATATTTGTAACAAGATTGTTGACAACCTTCAGTGCATGTGGAGGGAGATAGTGCGGGTCAACGGTGAAGAGGCGAAGGGAGTCAGCAGTGTTGCCAGCGCCAGCACTTTAGTCTGTTTTCAGCACCTTTTTAAACAATCTAGACCGTCGTACTTTCTCCTTACAATTCTGCACCTTTTCGAAGAGTATGACGTCAAGACAACCATAACCTATCAATGTTGGAACTCAAGATTTGTAAACTAATTACTTTACAAATCATGGATACAACTNTTATATCAGCAAATTCAACTGTTTTTGCCGTTATTGTTGTTATTAATTAATTAATTAATGTAATTAATGTAATTTTAATTAATAAAATAATTTGACAACTGTTTTTTGTTCACCGACGTGTACACACAGTTGGGAGCGTCTCACCCAGTTTCACAAATGTTGTCGTGCTTCATCATAACACAAATGCTTCAACACAACACAAATGTTGCTTCACCATAAATTAAAACGATATCCATCAACTCCGAGTTGCTATACACGTAAACCATTTTTGACACTTAAAAAACTAATGTAAACACTATAGCAAAAATGTGAATACTAATATCGGATTTTAGTATTTGGAATCGCCCGGGGCAACTTGGAGAGAGAGAGCATTGCGCACAGTGTACAACACGGATCGCGCTAGAGGCTACAGTAGTCCAGCAATGTAAAGGTTGAAAATACTATAACTTCAATAATTTTTTTCTAGGAAACAAAGGATTTTACAATTTTTTTTTACGATATTGACTCCATTTTTCATTCCCAAATTTTTTGGGGAAGTTGTTAATCATCCTGTTGACTACTTGATATTTAGTTTGATTAATATAATACTGATTGTATTATTTTTAACATTGTGTTGATGTACTTCGTCATCATTTAATCAGTACCATACTTTGTATAGACAAATCACCCTCTATAGTCAATGAGGCAAATAAGCTTTACTTACAATAAGCCTAATTTATAGTTTCATTTGAATTTTAGGATTTACACATGAAATGTTGATTTCTACGTATTATTCAATTTTGGCACCTCATTGTTTTAAAAGAATTCCTCTGTAACAGCTCAAATACCGAGCTTCGGAATATGAATTAGTGATTTAAATGTCTTCGGATTGCACATAATTCAGTAACGCTGTTTGTTGCCAAACATCCAAAAACAATTTAATTAAATTCGAGGGAACCTTTTTAATTTAAAAATCGTGAGAGCGGCTTGCCAAACACGGAGAGAGAGAGAGACAAGTAAAAGGGTATTTCATAACTGATATTGCACAAATTCTACCTCGTTAATTAATTTCATTATTCATGTAAATAACATCCCGGCTGTCGATGAATCCAAGGTACCTTTTCTCGAAATTAAAAAGTTCCCCATTTGCATGATAAAGAGTGCGCAGCCAGCCATGAAAATTTAGCATGCCGACAGTGTCGAATTCGTGTAAGAAATGCCGTAGAATGCTGTAAGGAACGAAACTGGGTTATGTGGATGTGTATGCGAGGCAGTATTAGTCCTGTCTTGACTTCGGGATATACGAACCCTGAACGGGATCTTTGTATATTCGGATGTTTGTTTGTTCTGTCATGCCTACCTAGATCAATAGTGACCTTGTCATTTGTAGATGTCGCATGAATAATACTGTGAGATAATTCTACATAACGAATCTAGAATGTGTTGATACGTTGACAAATAAAAAAAATCTTAGCATTGGAGACGTCTGGACATAATTTTTCTAGGAACAGAACAATACGTCCTATACAAAATTCCACTTTTGTTTCTAAATCTCAAGCACTTCCGAGATATAGGGTATTGCAGTTGAAAAAAAGTGATCTAATACTATTTTAAGTGTAGGTAGTACAAAGTATATCATATCTTCATTGTCAATAATACTGATGTGTATTAATAAGTTCGAAACTTAAAGTACTTTACCTGTTTAATAGATATATGCCATAATAATAACTATAGATTAGTAGGACGCTCTCTGACAGTAAGTACAAATCAACGCTTTGTATAATAAATCATAAACCATAAGTCATTATTTGCTGTTAATCTGACAGTGGTACCTTAGTTAAAGTTAGTTAAACACTGATTTGAAAATAATGGAAAACGGTACCTTTTCAAAGGCTGATATTATAACTGAAAACAGCAATGATGTTGTAAAAAAGTGAAAAACTGATAATACGATGATTATGAAAATATAATAGAGACATTTTATAAACATAAATAAATAATTATTTGTATCTAAGTATATCTTTTTCTATATTCTATGCATACAATAAATAAATTACATATTAAATAAAAATTTCAAGATTTTATTTAAACATTATTACCACGTAATTATTAAAACTAATACCTATTAACAGTGGATTATGTACCTATATCCTACCATCGATATTATTATTTATATGAATATACAGTATAGGTAACAATGAAATGCGAGAAATTTTAAGTAGTCGTAATAGACAGAAAAGGGCTTTATAATATTTTATTGAAATCTTGATAATTGAATTCCTCTCATTTTGCTATATCGATTAAAAAATAATCATCAAAATCGGAGCCATAGAAGCCGAGATATTGAACGCCGAAACGCGCGCTTTTTTTGAACGCGCGATTTCGACTTCTATAATTGATCCCCTCCCCCCCGGTTTTGCGGCTCAAATGGTCGGCTTGGCAAAATCCATTGAATTTTCATATAAAAAGCACACGTGCGATAATATGAAGGCACATACGAAAAGTTCTTAAAATACCTACCAAATTCATATTTTGTTGTTGTTACATTATGCACAATTTTGCAGCTAACGCGTGTTGACTTTGACACTCAATATCTCGGAACTTAAACGACCGATTTGAACGTTCTTTTTTTCAAGTTAAGCGCCTTTCCGAAAACTGTTTTTTAGTACTTTGGTATATTTTCCAACAAATTCCAACCCGTAAAACCGCTTCACGAAAGTATTTGTTTATAAAGTCAAAATTTTTCGAACTTTTAAAATTGCTCCGAAAAGTATTCAAAAAAAGAAAATTGATATTATAACGATTCTATATGTTTGTTAAGGGGTCCAAGTATGTGTAGAAAAATCAGCGCCAATTAAAATGCCTAACTTTAACCCCAGCACTCACGTAAAGAAATAACGACATTTCGCGCTGAAATTTAGTAACAAATTGTCTCATACCAATACTATCAGACCGATTTGGATCGGGT